>NC_134708.1:96295822-96595822 GCF_043290135.1 Rhipicephalus microplus
GTGCAGCAGAACACTTTGGGCACCGTGTCGACGAAATCCAGCGGCCGCCAGTTCAGGAGCGGGCCGAAGCCCGCCAGCTGTCGCTTGCAGTGCGGAGGGCTGCTCATGACGCGGGCTGTATACACACACTGATGTCGCGGTGACCACGCGCACGACGAAGCCGTCTGCAACGAACGATTTCAGCGCTTAACAAAATCGCACTCCAATATCCTGCACCAATTATGGCGGTGACGCGAGCGGATTGCTCACGTTTTATGCCACCTCGTGCTTGATCAGGATGGTGATGATGATAATAACCTCTGTGTATGGCTCAGACCAACTCTGAGCGTCTAGCTTGTTTGTTTGTTTGCTTTCTCTCAATATTGTTACGTTTAGTAATGTATTTATTACGCTGAGGCGTACTGGTAGACCTCAAGGGGTCATGCTAGCCGAACGTCCTCTTCTCTAATCTGCCTGTTCCCCGCTACCCACCGGCTCATATCCAAATCACATATGCAGTAACATTTCCCTCCGCGCAGACGAAGCCCACCGGGCGAGTTAAAGAGTCTCTCTAGGAATATAGCTCTTCAAACGTGCTATGTGGACTAGTTCAGTCTTTGCAGATCGTCGGCTATTTGAATGAAGACGTGCTACGCAGTAAGTTACATCGCTTAAGCGGTCTAAAACAACATAAGGTCCCGCATAGTGTGCCAGCAATTTCTCACACAACCCACGTTTCCTATTTGGCGTCCACAGCAACACGTGGTCTCCGCGATTATACGTCACGTGTCGACGTTGACGGTCAAAACGTGTCTTCGAGCGATCTTGCGAAGCGAGGGTGCGCAGGTAAGCAAGACGTCGGGCTTCTTCCGCACGGCAGACGATCTCGGATATACCGGAATCATGGTGGTCCATAAACGGGAAGACGGTATCTAGGGTATGACGAGGTGGCGGAGCATACAGAAGAAAAAACGGACTGTAGCTGGTAGTCTCATGCTATGCGGTGTTAAATGCGAAAGTGATGAAAGGTAGCACGTCATCCCAATTCTTGTGATCTGCTGCGACATACATAGAAAGCGTGTTCGTGAGAGTCCTGTTAGTTCGTTCCATCAGGCCGTTTGTTTGGGGATGATATGGCGTAGAGTGCCGAAAGGTTGAAGCGCATAAACGAAGCATCTCTTCTACGACGTCTGCAGTGAATTGTCACCCACGATCAGGCTAAACGGACAGCGTCACCGGAAGATGTTGTCAAGGACCTCGTGGAAAAATATCTCCCGCTTCCCGCGGGCCCTGTGACCCCTCACCATGATTACTCTGGCAGCGACAACACTGACTTAGACGCCGACTTCTCTATTGAAAATGTGCGCCGAGCTCTCCATGAGCTCAATGGCCGCTCAGCCCCTGGCCCTGATGGCATCACCAACAAGCTCCTACGCAACCTAGACGATTCCTCCATCACTTACCTCACTGACACTATCAACGACATATGGAAAAAGGGTGAGATACCCGATGCTTGGAAACTAGCTCACACGGTTCTCATACCCAAACCGGGAAAGGCGCCGAGCCTAGATAACCTACGCCCCATATCTCTCACATCGTGCGTGGGCAAAGTGGCTGAGCACGTCGTCCTCAACAGGGTTGATCGATACCTCGAAGATAACGACTGCATCCCGCACCACATGATTGGCTTCCGACCAGGGTTATCCACTTAAGACGCCATGTTACTCCTTAAGCATCAAATTCTAGATGGCGGAAACACTCGGGACACTCGTACAATACTCGGTCTCGATTTAGAAAAGGCCTTCGATACAATAACGCACTCGTCAATCTTGAAAGCGATCGCAGCCCTCGGCCTAGGTCATCGATTTTACTACTTTATCCGCTCTTTTCTCACTCGACGCAGAGTCGTCCTCCGCGTAGGAGACCTAGTGTCGGAAGAAGTGGAGCTCGAACAGCGGGGCACTCCTCAGGGATCCGTCCTCTCACCCACGCTATTCAACCTCGTGATGATCGGGCTTTCCGAACGACTTTCAAAAATAGACGGGCTAAATCACACTATCTATGCGGATGATGTAACCATATGGTGCTCCACAGGGTCGGATGGCTTCATTGAGTCGGCCCTGCAAGAGGCTATCGACACCTCTGAATCTTACCTCGACCACACCGGTCTCAGGTGCTCACCTGCGAAGTCGGAGCTGTTGATATATTTGCCCAAACGCCGGGGTGTCAAGCCCAAAGGGTGGAAACCTCCGGCGGAACGCAATATCAACCTCCACACCAGAGATGGTCGTACTGTAGCCAGGATAGACACAATCAAGGTCCTCGGCATGATCATCGTGTCCCGCGGAACCAACACTCAAACAGTACACAAGCTCAGGACTAAGACTGATAATGCCATACGACTCGTACGTAGAGTAGCCAACAGGCACCATGGCCTCAAGGAAAACAACCTGCTGCGTCTAGTACACGCGTTTGTTTTGTGCCATTTTACCTACGTTGCCGCTATACACAAGTGGCTACGTGCTGAGCGCGATCAACTCAATGCGCTTATTCGCAAGGTGGTCAAACGAGCCCTTGGCCTCCCTATCACCACTCCAACGTACAAACTCCCCGAGCTTGGCGTACATAACACGCTAGAAGAGATCGCCGAAGCTCAGGAACGCGTGCAATTGACCCGACTCACTACCACCAAGGCGGGCCGTCATATTCTGCGCGAGCACGGCTTCTTCTCCTCGAGGGCCAGGGACCCCCCAGAGTTGACTCTAAGTCCCCGTGAAATCCGCGACCTTATCATGATCGCTCCCATACCACGAAATGTACACCCCGAATACAACAGGGGCAGGCGCCTTGCGCGGGCGACCACCATTCTCAAGCGCATAGACATGGAAGCGGACAACGTCTTGTTCGTGGACGCCGCTGCCTATCGCAACAACCAAGCCTTCGCCACGGTCGCGGTATCATCCGCGCAGCAGACTCTTAACTCAGCCACAATCCTCACCCGAAACCCTGAAGTAGCGGAGCTATAGCTATAGCTATGCTCGACAGCAAACGGGAATTCATCTACAGCGACTCTAGGGCGGCCATCAAAGCCTCGGAACGCGGAGTCATCTACGACCAGGCGTTACGTATCCTGCGCAATGCGGACCCGAGTGCCCTGAAGCACCACACTGTCATCTGGTTCCCCGCCCATCTCGGCCAGGTGCCGGGTGCCCTATCCAACCTCAACGAGATCGCCCATGATGCAGCGCGCGCACTTCCCGACCGCGCTGCCACAGGGCAACCTCATCTTGCTGGGTTGGATACCAATCGGGATGCACCAATTACGTACAATGAAATTACAAAGCATTTTTACCTGGAACGCCGCATTTTTCCACCCCCACATCCGAAACTTTACCGACCGCAGGCATTAACCCTACGCCTATTACAGACAAACGCGTACCCAAACCTTGCCACGCTTCACGTTTATTATCCCGATGCATACCCCAGCGACACATGCCCATCATGTGGACACACACCGACACTCGCACACATGCTCTGGGAGTGTAGAACAACTCCTCCCGACTCTACCTCAAGCAAGTGGGAGAGGTCCCTCAGGAGCTCTCTTCTCGCCGACCAGCAATGGGCCGTCCAGCAGGCCCACTAAGCGGCCGCCAGGTACTCCCTGTCGGTCCCTACGTGGGAGACGCCCGCTACGCGCTATGCGCGTCCTGCAGGAATGAAATAAAGTTTTTTCATTCCATTCCAGCACTGATAACAATTTTAGGAGGTCCATGTTGTAGAACCACAAAACGCAGCATGAATAAACACACGTCAGCTGCAGTTGCCGAAGGTATGGAGGCTGTCTCGCAGTACCGTGTTAAGTGACTGGTACGTACGACTATCCAGCGATTGCCATTAGAAGACCTCGGAAAGGGACCTAGAAGGTCAATCCCAACTTGCTCGAATGGATGACCTTTTGAGGTCTACCAGTACGCCTCCGCGTAATAAATACATTACTAAACGTAACAGAGTGGTGGAGGTGCTGGGTACAGCACATCGACGAACCACGGAGTCGCAGCTGTTTGAGCTTCACCGGAGGCCTATCTCGCTAGTCGATCGTCCTCCTCTAATCTCCCTGTTCCCCGCTACCCACCAGCTCATACCCAAATCATATATGCAGTAACAATATGTTATGCCACATACCCACTACTACAGGAGACTGTCCATGAAAACACTAGGGAACCATTCAGTGAGATATTCCCATACTCATTATTATACTCACAAAATCAATAACATATACAATAGAATTATAGTAAGAATTCCATATGGATAGAGAAAGAGAAAACTAAAGAACAAAACAAATGAAATTCTGAAGTTCTGAGCAGACCAAACAGCTGTGTTTACTTCACCCAACAATTTCGAAAATACGAGTCACCCGATGTAGCTTCAGTATTCAGCTGAGTAGAAACTTGAAGTGACATATACGTATGGTAAATATATATAGCGTGAATAAAATTGCAAACCGCATTAAATACGTCGCTAAAGGGGAGCTGCGGGGGTTCTTCCGCCCCACAAAATGTTTCATGTTTTAAGTTTGCGGGTGACACTGAAGTATGTACACGCCTTCACAAATATCACCAGATCAGCCGTTTTACACATAAACATTCCCCGAACGAAATTCCTGGGTACCGCTCCCCGTGCTTGCGCATATCGACACGGCCACGAGGCGAAACAGTGCACGGAGAAATTAGGGTCACGACGTACGAAGTATCTTGTCTGCTTGAGAGCACGCATCCGATCATGGTCTGTTTAAATGGATGACCGAAGACGAATGTCGAATGACATTGGGCGACGTGAGTGTCATGTATCAGTGCTATACGAGGCCGAGGTTGAACTCAACGAGATATGCTGGTAACGACTGCGAGATAATGGAAGTAACACCGTCGTGGGGCGCAGAAGGCTCGTACCTCGTGAATACTTTGTCGGTAAGCAACGAGCCATCACTTTCATGGATGCACGTCCTACCGGAAGTGTCCGTCACATTATCATTGCGATACTCATCATCATCAGCCTGACTACGTCCACTGCAAGACGAAGACCTGTCCCATATTGCGCCAGTCAACTCGGTCCTGTGCTTGCTGCTGCCATTTTATACCCGCAAACTTCTTAATCTCATCTGCCCATCTAACCTTCAGCCTTCCCCTAACCCGCTTGCCTTCTCTGGGAATCCAGTTAGTTACCCTTAATGAGCAGCGGTTATCCAGTCTATGCGCTACATTCCCTGCCCATGTTCATTTACTCTTCATGATTTCAACTATGCTATCCTTAATCCCCGTTTGTTCCCTTGTCCACTCTGCTCTCTTCTTGTCTCTGAAGGTTACACCTACCATTTTTTTTTTCATTGCTCGCTGCGTCATCCTCAATTTGCGCTGAACCCTCTTTGTAAGTCTCCAGGTTTCTGCTCCGTAGCTAAGTACCGGCAAGATACAGCTGTTATATACCTTTTTCTTGAGGAATAATGGCAATCTACCTGTCATAACTTGAGAGTGTTTGCCAAAGTGCTCCACCCAATTCTTATTCTTCTAGTTACTTCAATCTCGTGGTTTGGCTCCGCGGTTATTACCTGCCCTAAATAGACATAGTCTTTTACAACTTGAAGTGGACTATTACCTATCTCGAAGCGCTACTCTTTTCCGAGGTTGTTGAACATTACTTTCGTTTTCTGCAGATTCATTTTAAGACCCACCTTTCTGCTCTCCTTGTCTAACTCCGTAATCATGAGTTGCGATTCGTCCCCTGAGTTACTCCACAATGCAATGTCATCGGCGGAGCGCAGGTTACTAAGGTACTCTCCATTAACTCTTATCCCTAACTGTTCTCATTCTAGGCTTCCGAAAACCTCCTGTAAGCACGCGGTAAATAGCGTTGGGGAGATTGCATTCCCCTACCTTACACCCTTCTTGATCGGTATTTTGTTAATTTACTTATGAAGCCCTGTGGTAGAGGTTTATCCCCTGTAGATTCTATCAAAAGGTTTATATCTGCTTTGTCGACGCCCTGATTCCGCAGTGTCTGCATGACATGTCTCCCACATCGCCATACTACAGTGGCGCAAATATGGCGCCGTGCATGCACTCCCCAATCTACGATGCCGTTATTGAAAACGTTCCCTGAGGCTCGTAAACCCAAACAGTGATAGCGCGACCTCCATATGGGCAATAAATGCGCAAAGAAAACTGATTTTTCTAGTGCAAAGGGGGCCGATGCCCAAGCTCAGGCTTGCCGGAGCTTGGGCATTGGTCGCTAGAGAGGCTGCCAAGACGTGCGCCACGATCACTCGGATATCGCGAATCCGATACAAAACAAGGATTTTCGTAAATAGCTATAAAAAACGAATAAATTTAGAAACGTGAAGCTCGATACCTCTGCTTGCATATTGTCTTTTTTTTTTTTGGCGAAGGTGTCGTTTTACTTGAATTGTTTGTGGATTAAAGACTAGTGATAACATTCCTGTCATGCATGTTTCAGAAGGATCCGTCATTACTGTTTATAGCGCGAGCATAGCAGTACGAGAGTAACTGTCATATGAATAAGGTTTATAGCAGAACACCACTGTTAGCGAGAAAATGTCTCGCACTTGATTGCTCGAATAACATAATTCCTGGCATATAGCCAACTAGTGTAGCTTATGGTGATCGAGTGTCTCCCATACGTTCACAACAGTTCGTGCAGTTAGCGGACACCAGGCGATTGGTATGCACATTTCTCTTTCTCTTCTCTATGCATTCAGCTTTTTCTTTAGAAAGTACCGTAGAGTACTAGTATCATAATGCACTTAAGGACATTGGTGAAGTGAGGACGACAACGACGACAATGGTGTCCAGCCAACTACACAAACATACAAGAAAAGTGTTTTTAGGTGTTCCCCTCGCCATCCATTTTTTTCTTTTTTTTTCAAAATACCACTGCAGCGGGATAGATGACCGATCCCACGTGGTGAGTTGAGCCACTTTTCTAGGATCCAAAAAACCCCACAAAACATGTACAGTGCGTCTGTCTGGTTTGTGTAACAGGTCATCCCGATCGATAATAAATAAATTAAGCGGCGGACACCGTAACGGCCCCATCAGTTAAACGAGCTGTCCTAAATATTCCTAAAACCTTCTGTAACAATACAATCACACGATTCAGAAACTTTTGCATGCAAGAGGCACACAGCAAACATTCTGTTCTAAACGACCCACATTTTCAGCACTTCGGGTTTTCGTCAAATGGCACACGATGTAGCACAAGGCGAAACGAAGTTACGTTAACGGAACAGCAATGAAAAACGCCGTCATTAAAATTTTACTTCTTGGGAAGGAATGAATTTAATTCATTCCCTTTCAAGAAGGTAAGGAACAAATTTGAATTGAACGGAAGGAATGAATTTATTCACTCCTACCCTTCAATGTAACTACTGTAATCAAGAATACACGATCCCGCATTTCTTCTTCGAATGTCGCATATATCAAAACAAGGGGTAAAAATACCTGAAACCACCTCTTCGCAAAAGTGCCTTTGAGCTCTCCAAAGTGGCTTGCTCTCCCAAGGGGCGTCAGCACTGCGGCACTGCAATCAAACAAAAGAAACAAAGATGTTGCCATATGTTATTATCATAAGAACATCTGGTGATGTATTATCACTTATATTACCTGTATTCCCTAATTTTACGATTTAACATTATTTTAATTACCATTTATTAAAAACAAGGTTACCCCCAATAGTTTATCATTTGTATAAATACCTTTCCGCAACCCCCCCCCCTTTTTTTTTCTCTTTTAGAGAGTGACATTGCCGGTCGTTTACAGCAAACAACTCTTACAGCAAATAACAACGGGCAACAAAAATAAAAGAAGAGAGACGCGAGATACCCTCGCGCAGGTAGAATCTTGAAAAACAAAAAGAAAACAGAAGCGGCACGAGGACTTCTACAATGGTGAAACTCATAGAGATGGTCCTAAATGGCCGAATAAACTCCTGGATGACAAATAAGTTGATAATAAAGCCAAACCAAATTGGTTTTAGCAGTGAATGCTTAATTTGGTGCACCCATGAGTCGAATACACTTTGCCCGTAAAAGGAAACAGTAGGCCGCATTAGTAACTGTCGACATAGCTAAAGCGTATGACAGTGTCGAGCACTCTATTCTACTGAACACCTTGCAGAGCCTAAAGTTTTCTCATTATATTACTGAGTGGATAGCAGAATTTTTCATATCCAGGGAATTGTACGGCGTGAAGGATGGCTGTTGTGCGCATAAATTTAAACAGAAACGTGGTGTTCCCCAAGGGTTCATCCTATCTCCCGCATTATTCAATACACTGATGAGCTCAATTCCAATTGTTAAGGATGTCAGTGTCTACATTTATGCAGATGATATGGTGTTCTTCGCTGCAGAGAGCGAGATTTACTCACTACATCAAAAATTGCAAAGATATATTAATACTCTAGAAATTTGGTGGCAATCCGTTTCATTGTCAATGAAAATCAGTAAAAGTGCGCTCTTGGTGTTTCCTATAGCAGATATAGCTTCAATTTCTGTATTATATAATCGGGAACCTATTCCACAAGTATAGATTCAGTCAAGTACTTAGGAATGATATATAATGAAAAGCTAAATCGGAGCCCACACATATAATATATAACACCAAAAGCACAACGGGCGTTAGGTTTATCACGCAGGTTAAGCAACAGAAAATACGGGCTGCGCAGAGACACGATGTTAATGGTATGTAAAATGTATCTTCGACCAATATTGGAATTTGGGTGTGTATTATTCCCGGGGGACGCTGGTTATAAAATCAAACCGATAGTAATGTTAGAGAGAGAAGCCCTGCGAATATGCCTGGGACTTCCCAGGTTCGTGGCGAATAATGTATTGTACCAAGAAGCGCGACTGCCAACGCTCCTCGGTCAATTCCGCATTCTAACGGTTCAAACCTTCTTAAAGTTCTACAGTTTACCAGCGCGAAGATCAAAATACGCATTTACCAGCGACCCTGACTCTATCTTTCTTGCACATTGACCTCGATTTCATACCCCTCAGATAATTTTTGTTAAAAGGAAACTGGATGGCATAAATGTAGACATTAGCACGGTAATTGAAATCAATTTCTTAACCCTCAACATTAGAATAGAGTACGATGAAATCTTGCCCCCCGCAAGCCAAGTTGCAATCTCTTAGATTTTTGACCACTACGTTAAAAGATTACTTGGTACATGCAGAAACAAAGAATATAATAGTTACAGATGCTTCTGTGAACAATGAAAAGGCAGGCGTAGGAATTGCGTCTGATTTCCTCGGCTATTCTTTTTCAGTGAGGCTTCCAGATTTCATTCCTATATTTGAAGCCGAGCTTGTAGCTATTATTTTAGTTCTTCGAAAAATTCCTACGACCGAGACTAGTGCAGTCATCCTAACAGACTCACTTTCGGTGTGTGCAGCTCTGACAACTTCAGAACAATCTCGTGCCCTAGCAGCGTTCCACACATTAGCACCGCCGCATTTAAAACTCCTGAAATTAGTGTGGGTCCCAGGTCACAGCGGATTACAATTAAATGATTTGGCAGATGCTTTGGCACGAGCATCGATTGATGGATCAGTAATTTCAGCACTTCCAGAGTTAGAATACTTATCAGGGGTTTGATATAGGAAATTCGCTATATTTACAGATAGTTTAGAAAATATCACACAATGGCCAGATTATCAGCACCTCAAATTTCCATGAAAAGCCCAGTGGAATCCGTCAAAAAAAAAACTTGAAGTTATCATCTCCAGATTCCGGTGCCGTGTCCCCTCATTAAATTTTTATTTACACAGAGCTGGCCTGACACTTTCTCCCCTTTGTCCGTTTAGCGAAGAATCATAAACTATTGAACATTATTTTGGCTCATGTCGGAACTATGCAGTAATTAGGAAAAGACTTCTAGCTATTCCATTTGCGAAGCTAGGTTTAAATTTAGCCACAGAAAGTGTTCTAAATATTGGTGCCTCTGTTTTAGGAAATTGCCACAGAGATGCATTCGATGCGATGTGTAATTTTATTCAAGACTCTAAACCTTTTTCAACAGAAAGCCCACGTTAATACACACTCAAAAAAAAAAAGCGGGTCGAGAAGTAATTTTCAAATCTGGATAAATCCGTGACATACCAAATACATGAGGTTCGGCAAAACCAGCTGTACCGTCGGCTCTCAATATCGAAGTATAGCTATTACTGTCTACTTTCTTGTTGATTTTTTTTCTCTTTCTCTGAATTTTTCGTTGCTTTTTTTTAATATACAGTCTTCTTTTTACAACTATTTTCCCCTTTTTTGTTGTAACAAATAGTGCAGTTATCGTCCATATGAGGCCATATGTTCTCTCGGCCAATCCCCCAGAGTGGGTATGAGCCATGAATTCTAGGCTACAAACAAACAAACAAACAAGCAAGAACGGCGGAAGGAGTTCCCATGAAGAGGAGAAATCTCGGCTCCTTCCGACTGCTCTCGGTCCTTGTGCTAATGGCACAGAACGACGGACACAAGTTCGTAACCTGTTCATTAGTGCATAAATTCTCTTCTGTTGTACTGGCGTGTGAGCACGGCATCCGTACGTGACGCACGAGCCTCCTCACTTGACTTCTAATGGAGCTTCCAGCACTGCTGCAACGACTCCTAAGCATTCCTTCCGGGACCTACATCGTGGTTAAATTTCTTCTCTATGTACATGTGAACTGTGAAGTGTGCAAACACTACCTCTTCACATATTGTGAATGAAGCGAGTGTTGTGTCATTGTATACTGTGTATACCGCAAGTTGTCTGTGCCCTTATTAAATGTCCGTATGTGTGTACTTCCGAGGACGCCGGATTCGCATTTCGTATTTGTGAAACCTGTTACGGTGTATACAATACACTGTGACACTTCGGCCACTGGCTTCCCTGAAGCGAAGATGAGAAGAAAACAGTTCGTGGGAACTTCCGGAAAGCAAGCATCATCATATCAAATGCCTCATGATAGTTATATCCTGATAATACCTCCACAAGAGTTATGTCCATGAATTATTAGTACCAAGTCGAGCTAGAAACAGTCGAAACAAAAATTTTAAATATGTTTTCTCTCTTCTGCTGTGTCCTGATTATATTATATTTCATAAATATTCACTTTATTGGTTTTGTACTTTTGCATAATTACGCAAAAGTCACCCATTTCTTTCGAATGTGTATTTCAGCACTGTACATAGTCTTCTGAATTAATATTTTCTTGGTGCAAGTTTTAAACATATTTCTTATCGTCCTATGGGCGAATCGCGGGGCTGATCGTAGCGTGATAATTTAAAACGTATGTTTCAGATGTATTTCCTACATTACCTTTATTTGGCTTTTGAGTTTTTAAAAAAGAAAGTCTCCGTATTAATGTTTACAGCATATGGTAGGAGAGACCCTGGTCAGGCAGAGGTAACCTACCTTTAGTCCCTTCCACATAGGCAATTTCCTTTCGCATGAATTGCGACGTCGAAGGTTGTGAACGAAAAATCATAATCTTATGCGTATCCGAAAAAATCTAGAACGATGCGAATAAAACAAATAATAAAAGGAAATCTCGATTCAGAGTGGGGATCAAACCCGGGTCGTCTGGGTGGCAAGCAGATATTCTACCACACAGGTACGTGTCTGCCTTTGAATACACTTGAAAAAACTTTCTCTGCTTGGATATGCCATGAAAGTAACGTCCACGTTTTACTAATTCAGACGTCCTGCATACATGCCTCGCAATACAACACGAAACGTTGCCGTAATAATGCGTGGTATAAGTGCCTATTTCAATCGGGCATCAGCATATGTGACTATCGTAATGGCTTCGTGGTTTAAAGCCCGTAACCCACTACAAAAGTCACACATACTACTGCGCCAGCAAGGTCGAAAAAGTTTTGATGAACAAAGTGTTAGAATCACGCCCAATAGGACCAGCAAATCGATAGTGCTGCTTGCGATCGTTGCGGCAGCGATGAGACGATAGAGCAGTTCTCTGTTCCTACCCTCGGTGCAGCCTGCACAGACAGTCGCTAGCCGCTGCGTTAGCCCACCTTGACGACAGACCCTTGTTAGAACAGTGAGCGCTCAAAAGCCGACACGATCTGTCTTCGCAGAGAAGATCAGTGAAGGCCCTTTTGAACTTTTTGCGTGGTGGTGGCCTATTGAATAGGCTATAGCACCCCCGCTCTCTTTCTGCTCTGCTCTTCGCTTTCTTTCTCTTCCCCATTCCCTCTCCCCGTAGTGCAAGGTAGCAAACCGGACGCTGCAATTTCTGGTTGACCACTCCGCCTTTCTATCATTTTATTCTCTTTCTATATCGCGTTCACCTCCTAAAAGCGAAGCTTTAGGGTTCCCTGATGTTTTGTCTAAATAAAATGAACAAACGAACGAATGAATGAATGAATGAATGAATGAATGAATGAACGAACGAATGAATGAATGAATGAATGAATGAATGAATGAATGAATGAGCAATTTTCGACCACCATCATGGTCAAAAGCTCAAGCGGCCATAACTGAGTAAAACTATTGTGCACACTTCGCACTCCGTTCCTTTCCATATACACGATGATGCTTGGAATTGCGTCATACTTTTTTTTATTACAGCTAACTTTCGGTGTTGAAGGCGTGGCTTGAGGTGACGTGTAAGCCCAACAATCTTGACATCTTGGGCCGAGAGCGACTCGTTAAATATTCGCGCCAGTTCTGCCATTTGCTGTTATGCCACACGTGGGCACGTCAACAGCTGAATGGTCGTCCAAAGACTATGGCAGCGATTTATTCGGTCTAAGCTTGATGCAGGACACAGACTTCGCAAAATCAGCGAACTGTGTCGACTCTTCGATATAGCTTTAAACAACGAATTATTTATGATCACGTGCACGTTCCAACGCCACATGGCCTTATACGCCTGTGTTGTGCGATATTACTGCGATATAACACGTTGTTTTGCTAAGCCTGTATACAGAATGCGCTTGTTTGTAAAGCAAGAAATATTTCCACTGCATTTCCAAGAACACTGTCTTTAAGAAGAGACATAACTGAGAACACCTGCTTGCCAAGCAATGACCAGTTCTCGATCCCCATTCAAATCTAGATTTTTTACTTGTTTATTTAATTTGCACCTTCGTTAATTTTTGGGTCACGCGCAAGATGTATTTTTGCTCACAGACAAAGACGCCGAAACCGGAATTTCTGCGAAACGACCTATTTAACGCTATCGCGTGAAAAATGTCCACCTTGGAGTGCCTCAAAAACGTGCCAGCCCTCCTTTGAATTCCCCCCCCCCCCACTTATTATCGAGCTCATAAACAGTAAAGCGAAGCAGTAAACTAGGAGCAGGCTTCTGCTCCCGCAACATCAGTGCGAGTGGCAATCGACCTGCTAACGTGCCTGCCAGGCCCGTAGCAAATAAGTTTGGGGGGGGGGGGTACTTGTTGAAGGCCTTGAAATACACCTGTTTTCATTATTTCCCACTGGTAAAACTCCGGCATTTAATCTTAATTTCGGGGGGACTTCCAGGCCCCTAGGGCCCATCCCTTGGCTACGAGCCTGATGCTGCAATGAGAGGAAGCTGCTCAATCCGAACTATTTTATTGTAGCGTGGCAAGCCTTACCCTTTATTACATGCCAAGCATCTCTTTGACTCACATGTGTAACGCCGTGTGTACGTACTAACGCACCGCAGGTGTTGGAACGGTGCCAAGTTGGCCACGGCCCAGCTGCGCGTTGACGTCAAGCACCTCTCGCAAGCAGCACGCTCGCCGCAGCGCCCGCACCTGCCAGCTCTTCCGCCCACTTGCAACACACTTCTCTCTCGTTTCATCCTCTCCGCAGCCCGCATCGCTCGACCGCACGTCGAGTGGAAACGCTCTTTCGGCTCGTTTATCTGCCATGAAACTTACACGAAACCCAACCCACCTCCCGTGTTTTTGCGTTTGAAAGAAATATTTACTCGAGTAAAGGCTACACCGAGTTCCGCTTCAAGCTGTTCTTTCAGCACCCGCGTCGGCGCCCGTTGCCACCGGGTCAACGGCGTGCGGACCGCTGCTGCTTTGCATCCCATTATGGTTCTCTTCGGGGAAATGGTTCATAGTTTTTTGGCTGTTTTGCGAAACGCTTCTTCTTTGGCGGTCACGTCACGACTGAGCCTAGCAGCAACAAGCTTTGTTCAGTTGTTGGTTGTCACAATACCTATATACAGCAAATCACCTGGATCAGTTTTACAGCTTCCCGAAGGCTCACTGAAAGGAGAGACGCGAGTGTGGCACACAACTTGTACGCCATCTATTACGAATAAAGTTGTTTCTTTCACTCAATTAAGTCGAATAGCTGACGCGAAAATATTGTTTAGTTCTCGATATTTATAGCACAGCATCGATGGAACAAACTGGTAGCCGTCAAAAAATAGCAGAATTTGCAGTAAGATATTCGTGGGCAATGTTAAGGCAAGTAAAAAGGAGCATTCAGCCTACCACACACTTCGTTTTCCCATCACTTCACAAAAAGGCTGGTACAGCTCACTCATGCGAACACATTGCTCTCACAATCTTTAGGCTTGACAGCGATGCCTATTCATTTCATTCTAGACGTATTCGATGAGCAGTTTTGTCGTGCACTTTTCATGCTCCTAAGCTATTCTTATCAGATTTAAACAGGAAAAAGAAACGTGTTAAAAATCACAGCATATTCACGGAGTGAATGATGAGGGGGGGGGGAGTCCATGTGTCTGTCAGTATGTCTGTCTGTTTTTCCGTCTAGCTGGTTACGCTTGACAAGGTTAGACTAAGCAGAGCTTCGCCCTTAAAACGATTTCCTTTTTCTAAACAATATCCTGTTTCACATGAATCGTTTTCTATTCACTTTCTAATCATTGTACGTACACGGCCACTGCCGCAGGCGCCTGAGCGCCTGATCTGTAGTCGCAGGTAGCGTCAATAAGGCACCTGTTGCGCGACCACTTCAAAAAGAAGAACATCAAACGAAACCACTAAATAAAATTGGTTTCTCACAGCATGTTGACAATATAATCCTTGACGGAGCATTGATGCACGCCGGTTTGGCCGCGCGCGTGCTCTGAAAGAGAACGCTATTAGCCCAACGATGCGGAAACAGCCGCGTTGGCACTGAACACCACATCATTCGAGGCACAGCCTGTGAAAATGCAACGTATTCAGATCATCATGGTCTCAGTTGAAGGCAAAGTTATTCAATCATATCAGTTGCAAAACTCCCAATGGGCTCCGAGTATTGAAATCCGGACACCCCTGACAGGAGTAGGCAGATTGTCGCACAACCTGTTGAACCACACGCCCACTTTTAAACGCATTATTTGTGTTTGGTGTTGCCGCTCCCAAGCAGCGCAAACGTCAGATAACTCCCGAAAATTGGGTTAACTGCGTGTCCGAATTTTGAAACACAGTTTCGCAACTCGTGTAATTGAGTAACTCGGGTTCGAGGGGCCTTGAACCACGAATGATGCCTCGTAAAAAAAATCACAGTATATCTACGAACTGAATGACGATGAGTGGAGCGAAGCATCCGACAGTCCGTCCGCGCTTCCGTCCGTTCGTATATTCTTGCTTCCACCCGTTCGTCCGTGCCTCCATCGGTCTGTACGTCTGTCTGTCAGTCCATCCGTCCCTGCATTCTTCCATCCGTCTATCCGTCCGTCCGTCTATGCGTTCATACATGCATCCATTCATCCATTCGTCCGTCTGCTTGTTTGTCTGTCCGTCCATGCATACACCCGTCCGTCCGTCTATCTGGTGAACACTCTAAAAACCACCATCTCGCATCTTTTCATCATATATTCATAATATATAAGTACTGCCATCCAGAGGACATTCCAAGGACTAAACGAGATGTGGCTACCTACTACTACTACTACATATATCGCGGGCGCACGACCCACGACATAGGAAGCTTCACCCCTGAAAAAATCACAACACATCCACAGATTCCATGATGATGAGTGGTGCGAAGCGTCCATCAGTCCGTCCACGCTTCAGTCTGTCCGTCTCTGCGACCGTCTATGCATCCATCTGTCCATCCGTGCATGCGTCCATCTGTGCATCCATCCATGCGTTCGTGCATCCATCTATGCGTCTGTCCGTCCTTGCGTTCGTCCGTGCATCTGTCTATCTGTCCATCCATGCTTCAGTCTATCCGCCCGTCCATCTAGTGATCACTCCAAGTACCACCATCTCGCATGTTTTCACCATTATGTTACACTTACACCAATTTGTTACGGGGATTACACACACACGGAAGAGAGAAACGAGTGTATTTCCAATATTTACAGGTTGGTGTGACACCCCAGTGCTGCGAGCCTCTCCCGCGGCGAGTCCGCTTCTTCTTCATCGATTCGTTTACGAAGGCGGAGCCATGCCCACAGCCTCTTAACAATATATTCATCATATAGGAGTACCGCCATCCAGCAGACATTTCAAGGACTGGTCATTCACCTGGCCACGTCCATGGTCACGGATGCGGCTTCTATAACCGGTTGTCTAGTCTAGTGTGGTGGTGGTGGTGGTAGTGGTTAGAAGAGGAGAAAGGCACCCAATTTCTGCAGCCCGGTCGGAAGCCCGGCGCAATGCCTAGTCTAGTGTCCTCAAGGAAGCGAAGAACCGCCTTGAAGAACTGAGTGTGGTGCCATACAAGAAAGAGAAGGTCCCTCTGTGTAGCTGCGGGCAAACCGTGTCGGCGAAGTGCTACGAGCAAGACGCCGCGTTGTGTGCTAAGCACTGGGAAAACACGCAACAGGTGCTCGATGGTTTATCTGCCCGGCACGCAGTGCACGCAGGGGACGATGCTCTGCCAAGCCGATGACGCCGGGCCGCAGGCCAGGGGCAGCCGATGCATAAGTGAACAAGCAGGAACCTTTACCTCCTGGTGAAACCCCGGTCAAAAAGCCGGGTTGGTGGTTCCATCCTTCTTACACGATCGTCAGGGTGGCATCATAGCAAGAGCCTCCGCAATTTGAGCCTCGAAAAGTCTGAGCCAGCCACGGTATGGCACACAGGAACGGCGGAGTGAGGCGAAGTGAAATGAACTTTATTTGGTCCCGGAAAACTGGTCAGACACCCCCTAAGAGGTTTCCGCCACAGTTGCTGGCCACACTACGCCGGGACTGGAAGACCGTGGCTCTCCGCCCGTTCGCAGGCCTCCTGGATTGCCGAGTATTGGACTGAGAGTGATGTGCCTCTTTAACCAGGGCGTCAGCCTGCTCGTTTCCCCGGATTCCCACATGATATGAGAACCAGTGCACAGAAACAACGACGCCACTGGCAAGGAAGGCATGCAGATTGGTGACCAGCACCTGCGTTGCGAAGCCTGCCCGTTCCAGTTTAAATGAGAGAGTGGCACGGCCGGACTATAGAAGACCGGCACGCGCGCTCTCTCTTACCGCCTGCGCTATGGTGGCTACCCTACCTGCGCTTCGCGTCTAGTTCCCACCTTTCGCCGCCGCATGGCACTGCGACCCAACCTCGCAAAACCTTGCTCAAACCGAAGAGGTTACGCCCAGCGAGTTTAACGTGGCAACTTCTTCTGGTCGGATAGCGCTCAAAGTCCGTCCTTTGGTTACTAGTCGTTTTTTTAGTAAGCATAAAATTCAAGTCCAATTTTATTGGAAGAAAAGTTTCCGATACTCGGCTCAGTAGGTTAGTTCATCGCAAACAACTATATTTTTATTTATGATTAACATGCGCGGGTTTTCTCATCAATGGAAAGGAGTGCCAGCGTGCCGCTCCTCTATTCCGGCGGTGGCGGAGGCTACCAACAACTACATCGCGGTCGCGCGACCGACGGCTAAGGGATTGGATTGGATAAACTTTATCTATGTCTGCAGTTGGGCCCTCGCACGTCCCCAAGAGGACCTACGCCGTCCTCGGTGTCGCCCTTACTCGGCGCAGGTCTCCGCTCGCCATTGCCGGCTCACTGGGTCCTTGCCTTTCGAGCGCCCCGAGGACCTGCTGGACGGCCCAAAGCTGTTCTTCCTGGTCGTGGCTCTTCGCGGCCGCATCAAGCTGTGACCGGATTGCTCTTGATCTTGCTGCCTCTGGGTGTTTTATGCAGTTCCACAAGATGTACGTGTGATCTCCCGTCTCCCTCCAGCAGACCTGCACTTGTCGGTCGGGTATGTCTCGGGGTACATGCGGTGCATCAGTGCCGGGCTCGGTAGTGATCCAGTCAGGAGCTGTCTCAGTAGCACCACCTCCGCTTGACCCAGCCGTGGGTGCGGGAATGGGAAGGTCCTGCGAGCGATGCAGTAAGCTTTCGTGATGTTGTAGTCCACCATGCGGTCCTTGGCTTTAAACCACGTTGGACGGTCTATCGCCGAGGCACGGTTGGTTAGCGCTCACGCCGCTGCGAGTACCATCTCGTTGTGGTTGTCATTGCGTTCCGATGCGTCACCCGTATGCGCCGGGAGCCACTTAAATTTTATTTTTTCTGTTTTGAAGTTCGGCCGCACGCAATATATGCTCTGCCTTTCTACAGGTTTGACCTTTTGCGAAGTTTCACACCGCCTGTCTAGAGTAACTCAGCATCCGTGTGGCAGGCCGTGTCGGCGATGGCCAAGGCGATGGCCACCTCCTCCACTTGTTCTGCTCTGGAATTTTTCACGCTCGCTGCCGTCCTTGTTGCGCTGGTCGACGTCTCGATGACCACTGCCAATGCGTTTTGTTGGTATTGCGCAGTGTTCACGTACTTCGCGTGCGCTTCGTTGGCGTGCAGGTCGATGATTGCCCTGGCCCTCGCCACCCTTCTTCCCTTGTAATCGAAGTTCATGCTCTTCAAAATGGGGTCGGTTCTAATCTGGCGTCGGACCTCTTCAGAGACGGGGAGCTTCATCTCTGCTTCGCTCAGGCATCCTATTCCCAGATCCTCCAGTATCCTCCTACTGGCCTTGGTTGTGGACAGCCGCTTTAGTTGAGCGGTTCGTTGCGCTTCGGCTATTTCCTCGAGCGTGTTGTGTATCCCTAGTTGTAAGAGGCGGGTCGTGCTCGCGGACTCGAACAGGCACAGCGCCGTATTTAACGCCATTCTGATGGCGTTGGTTTTGTTCCGTTCGTGTTGCAGCCGTATGTGGTAGGCTGCAATATACGCGACGTGACTGATGAAGGATTGTATGAGCGTGATCAGGCTCTTTTCTCTCATGCCTACCCTCCTGGACGCGACTCGTTTGAGCTTCGCCCCGAAAACGTACAAAAGAAAGCAGGCGCTGCATAGAATAAATCGGGCTATTTGCGCACTCTTGCAAGTCAAGGAGCGTTTACAAGCGGAACACCGAGTGCGAAGCAAGAAGTTGCCACTCTCTTATAGGGCCACTCACCAGGTTTGACAATTTTGAGCTGACAAGCGTAATGCGTAGACGAGGCGTTCATGATCACGTCTGCCAAGCTTTTTGAGCTGACAAGCGTAATGCGTAGACGAGGCGTTCATGATCACGTCTGCCAAGCTTTGCAACGCTACACACCGCGGAAATGGGTCAAATTTCAAGATGAAAGTTGCTCCCCCTCCCCTTTGCCGGCGCACGCGTAGATAATGAGGGCATGACGTAGGCGTAAGAATGGCCCTACATACACGGCGATGAAGTGACGTTGGTCCTCTACGTAGACGAGTCTGCTCTGACGTTGTCAACAGTACACTACGTGACACGACAAAAACTTTTTAACACAACATGCGTAGTTAATTTATTTGTTGCTTTAAGAGGTGAATAAAGCTTGAAATAAGTAATGAGACGCAATAAAAAATTGTGCGCGTTTTTCTTTCATTTTTTCCCATGAAATGCAACGAGATGCGGGGCTAATGTGGCAGCGTTGCGCATGAGTTCGTGTCCCCGCGGTCAGCACATTGAGCAGACGACCGCAGTGGAACGCTGCTACGCGTTCACGCACTCACTGTGCTCATGTACTTGACCACGTCCAAGCGAGCGTTTCCAAACCATCCCGCAGAAACAGGCAGAAGGCCACAAAATAACACTGGTCAACAAAGCAACGCTGCTCGCGTGCTCGGGGGCTGGGCTTGTTCGGCACATCACGCGCACGTCACCTCTTGGTCGGATGCCGGAGAGGGTGGGGAAGAGATTTGGCTTGCGAAGGCTACGCGGAGGAGCGGCAAGGGGTTTGAGTTCTCCTCCTCTCACCCTCGTTTCGCGCCGCTTCAAAAATCTGTTTTCTCCGCTCGTAATGAACCGATTCGAAAAATTTTTGTGGCAAAACATTTCTCATTGGACACCCAACAACTTCCACTGTCTAACTAAAATTCGGTATGAGGCCTGGTGAGTGGACCTTTCAGGGCGCTCTCTTCAGAGGAACTCGCGGGCAACTTTTCTCGACAATGAAGATAATGCTACAGAGGCGGAATTTCCGCACATGTGCTAATACGCGAACTATATACGCCGAACTTTCTCATGACTATACACTGTACTTTATAGACTTATGGCAACCTCAACAAATGGAGTCGGACGGAAACTGAAATGAAGATTACTGCGAGCGTACAATATAGACTTTATTCAAAACGTACGTGCGTACGTTGAAAAAACTGAACATGCCTATTTACAGCTGCGGCCATTTGTTGTGCAAATCCTGGTTTATCAAAAAAAAAGTAAAAAATTACAATAAGTGCTAACGCGATATTCGCTTAAAACACCATTTTATATAGGCGAGGAATACTCAAAGCTCACAATTCATCCCCCATAGAAAACTTTATGGTTTTGTTCGTCCAAGCAAAGCCCGTCCGGAACTTCAACAAATATGCTCAACGCCCATGTCGAAGGGAAATATAAGACGGCACTACCTACGGCATCGTTGATATCACGGTGGGACACACTCGTCATGGGCCAGTTATTCCCAACATACCAGAACCTTCTCAATACCATACGGTGTGCTTTATAGATTTATGGCAGCCTCGACCCCTGAACGGCGTTGCGTTTGTACTCCCTCGCCACACTGCTTTTATGATTACACAAAGAAGCTACTCCATACATCCACTCTGATGCTGCAGACAAAAAGATACAATGTGCCACGGTGCAATCGCAATTGGCTAAATAAACAGACGCCACGTCACTAGAACATTATCTTTTATAAAACCAAATCGCGCGAGGGTCATTCGATCTCGAGCGCAATGCAGATGGCCCCGCTGGAGACGAATCCTCCGGCGGCGAGCTCTTCGAGCTTGAGCTCGTTGGTTGGCGACCAGAAGTCCCAGCGCCCCGGATGTGGCACGGGCTCCGTGGGCCCATGAAGCAGGTTTGCGTGTCCCCATAAAGATGCGTGTCCCCATAAACCTTTATCATGTACGTGGACACAGCAATCTCTACGGTAATGATTTGGCAGACGCAGCCGCAACCTCAGCCTCAAAATATAGCCTAATTAGGTATTCTAAACTTTCAGTTAAAGCGATTAGAACAAAATTCTATAACCAAATGTACGCTTTTTGGAATAAAGTTTGGCAAAGAAATCATTCCGCTACCACTTTATTTAATTGGGTTCCAAATATAGACAAGATACCAGTGTACTTCCCACCATTTAAGTCTGTAAGACATATTTTAACTGGACATAGACGTTTTCCTTTTTACTTACACCTCTTTAATTTGGCATTACATTCATACTGTCCATGTGGTCAGTAATGTAATACAATTCTACATTATTTTAATGAATGTTGCATTACTGCACCACTCGTAGCCACGCTAACTAGACCAGGACATCCTTCGCTTATTACAACAGAATTTCCTGATCTATTAGCTGTACGAAAAAACAGAGCAGTGCTGATTAAAATGGAAAAAACAATCGATGAGTTGTTACCGGATTACATTAGACCACAATTACATCCGGACGGATCATGATCTCAATTTAAATTGAGAGTCCAGTCTAATAAAGTACAAGCCGCCAAGGGTGTGGCGACCGCAGTCTAGCTTCTTGGACGGGCTTGTAAGTTACCTCGAATAAGGAAAACTTTACTACAGGGCCTAAGCGTAGTGGCTGACTCTTTTCCCAGCGACTTGGGAAGCGGCTTATCAAAATATTAAGGAAACAAGAGCAAACACCATTATGAGTCTTAAAAAATACTAACAATAAAAAATAATTTCTACCAACCGTTTAGGGCGTGGCGGCCCATGTCCAGCGACTAGGACAGGCCCAACTCAATATTATTCTGTATAGAAACAGAAAATAAGTGGGCCAAAGAGCCGTGGCTGGCTCTATCCGTGCGACGGCAGAACGGTTGACGATAAAATGAATACTTTACATCACGCACTTTTTTATTAGGTAGATGCAATATAACGCACAACATACAAAGTGCTAAATGTAACACTTAACAGTGTTATTAAAAAAAAGACTCTGTGGTAACAAAAGCAGGCATTGAGGCCTCGCATACACATACACGCTCTCCAAGGATGGCAAGCCTTCATAGAGTAAACTACTGTGTTTACTAAAGCCATCCTTTCAGACTTCAAAAAAAAAAAAACTACTCTCATACTTGAGATCTGAACCGTAGAAAAAAAAATGTCTTATCGAAATTATAAAAAAAACGAAACCTTACAGTATTCTATCTCGTAACATCTCATCATAACAAATACATAGAATGGATAATTGAACATATTAGAAAAAAAGGCAGTGGATCGACGGTGGTTCAGATGTACACAGTCATTATCATAATGGAATTTCGCCTCTTTCTTTTTTCTCTTTCCTTTATTTTGCTCAATTAAATATGTAATAAATTTGTTTAACTTTTTACCCTTTTCTTCCTTTTTTTCATATTTTCAGTTTTCCTTTTTCATCTACGACTAAATTTTTTAATGACATTATGTGGTGAAAATCATACTGGTTTCAGCAAATAAAAGAATTTGACGCCGCTGAGCGGATGACCTGACGGGCCGAATGTGCGGCTAGCTCGTGCTTTTACAGCATGTGATCTGGAATATATTTTTATGTTCCAGATTTATGCTACCTGTGCCCAACGATTATTATTCAGTTTTACAGATACCGGAGTACTTCAACTACAAGTAAAAAATCAAAGCAAAGAACATCGAGTCACAACCGACAAGGCACATCTTCTCCTGGGTACATTTCTACAGCCTCATCACAAGTTTTCCTTTTCTCAGATTTCTTTCAATAAATGGCCTACGCAAGACCATTCTGTGCTCGCTGAGCCAACGCCTACGGACACATATCTGTTACCGTTTACCGTGCCCAACCATTATTTTTCCAATTGGTGTTTTTCAAACAAACTTTTGCGCTTTGGGTATTTTATACTACTTGCGATGATGTTTATTAGAACAGAGGAGTCGCAACGAGGTCGCGACGGAAAATGGGCGAACAGCAAGTCTGGCAAAGGCGGCACAGGTTCTCGCGCAATCTGAGCACGGACTTTTCGTCGTCTTCCGAAGGCGCATACGCGTTGGTGCGTATGCTCCACTACAATACCCCCGGGGTGAAGGGTAGCCATCCTGGCGACTCAGGGAGTAGGCACAATGAGGGGGTCGTAGTAGGGCTTGAGACGGTCGACGTGTACGGTCTCGCGTCCTCGACGGCGCAAATCTGGTGATTGTGTTAATGGCTCGATGACGTAATTCACCGGGGAGGTCGCGTCAATGACACGGTAGGGACCATGGTACCGGGCCAGAAGTTTAGAAGACAGGCCAGGAACGTGCGGGGGCACCCAAAGCCACACAAGGGAGCCAGCACGAAATGTAGGAGCTATGCGGTGAGCGTCGTCGTGTCGAGTCTTTTGTAGGCCTTGAGCCTCACTTGTCAGAGACCGAGCCAACTGACGGCAGTCTTCAGCGTATCTGGCGACTTCCGAAAGCGGGGAGCACTCAGATGCATCAGGGCGATACGGTAGTATAGTGTCGAGTGGGTGGGAAGGTTCGCGGCCGTACAATAGAAAGAACGGGGAAAAACCGGTAGTCGCTTGCGTCGCGGTGTTATAAGCGAAGGTAACAAAGGGCAATACAGCGTCCCAGTTAGTGTGGTCGGAGGAGGTGTACATCCTCAGCATGTCGCCAAGTGTGCGGTTGAACCGCTCAGTAAGACCATTTGTCTGTGGATGGTATGCGGTAGATTTCCGGTGGATAATGTTGCATTCAGCGAGGATAGCTTGGATGACCTCCGACAGGAACACTCGACCCCTATCACTGAGTAATTCCTGCGGAGCACCATGGCGTAGAATGAAGCTGCGGAGAATGAAGAGTGCAACTTCGTGGGCGGTCGCTGCCGGTAGAGCTGCAGTCTCAGCGTAGCGTGTCAGATGATCGACTCCGACAATAATCCACCGGTTTCCAGAGATGCTATATGGGAGGGGACCATAGAGGTCTATACCCACGCGGTCGAATGGGCGAGCCGGGCACGGGAGCGGCTGTAACATGCCTGTAAGGTGGCGCGGAGGTGTCTTGTTCTGTTGGCAAGTGGTGCAAGACTGAACGTATTTCTGCACAAAGCGATACATTCCTCGCCAGTAATAGCGTTAGCGCAGCCTTTCGTAGGTTTTCAGGACACCTGCGTGAGCACTTTGGGGATCTGCATGGAAATTCATGCAGATATCAGAGCGCATATGAGTTGGGACAGCAAGGAGCCACTTCCGACCACCAGGCATGTAGTTACGGCGGTACAGAATGTTGTCTCGTAAGGAAAAGTGGGCTGCTTGCCGGCGTAGCGCTCTCGTGGAAGGGACAGCAGATGGATCGGTAAGGTAGTCGACTAACAAGGCAAGGTGTGGGTCTTTACGCTGCTCCGAAAGCATGTCAGTCGTGTCGAGTGGTGACAAGGTGGTAAAAGGGGGAGACAGAGAAGCCACATCTGGTGTTAATGGCGATCGCGAAAGTGCATCGGCATCCGCATGCTTGCGACCGGAACGATATACGACACGGATGTCGTATTCTTGCAATCGAAGAGCCCAACGCCCCAGGCGTCCGGATGGGTCTTTCAAGGTGGACAGCCAACATAGAGCGTGGTGGTCTGTGACCACGTCGAAAGGACGGCCGTAAAGGTACGGGCGAAACTTCGTCAACGCCCAGATTATGGCCAAACACTCCTTCTCTGTCACGGAGTAATTCAATTCTGCCTTCTTGAGAGCGCGACTTGCATAGGCGACTACGTATTCAGCTTGGGTGCCTTTCCGTTGTGCCAAAACTGCACCAAGACCGATGCCACTTGCATCGGTGTGAATTTCTGTGGCCGCAGCAGGGTCGAAGTGACGAAGAATAGGTGGTGAGGTCAGCAGGCGGCGCAGCTGGCGAAATGCGTCGTCACATGCAGGTGACCACGCAGATATGCCTTTGCTGTTGGAAAGCAGACTCGTGAGAGGTGCGATGATGGACGCGAAGTTGCGCACGAAGCGACGAAAGTAGGAGCAGAGACCGATGAAACTTCTTAGTGCTTTCAGTGATGTGGGCAACGGAAAGTCAGCGACAGCTCGAAGCTTATCGGGATCCGGAAGAACACCGTCTCTGGTTATGACATGTCCCAAGATGGTTAGTTTTCGTGCTGCGAAGTGGCACTTCTTGCAGTTAAGTTGTAGGCCTGCAGAGGTTAGACACGTCAGAATCTCGTGAAGGCGAGCAAGATGTGTCGGGAAATCAGATGAAAAGACTACGATGTCGTCCAGGTAACATAAGCAGGTTTTCCACTTGTGGGCACGCAAGATGGTGTCCATCATGCGCTCAAATGTGGCAGGCGCGTTGCAGAGCCCAAATGGCATGACTTTGAACTCATATAGGCCATCCGGCGTTACAAAGGCTGTTTTAGGGCGATCACATTCAGCCATTGGCACCTGCCAATACGCAGAACGCAGATCCAAGGATGTGAAGTACTCGGCGCCTTGTAAACAGTCAAGAGCATCGTCTATTCGTGGTAGCGGGTAGACATCTTTTTTCGTAATATTGTTTAAGCGGCGATAGTCCACGCAAAATCGTACGGTGCCATCTTTTTTCTTGACCAGAACCACAGGTGATGACCAAGCGCTTTGAGAAGGCTGTATGACTCCACGTTTAAGCATGTCATCTACTTGCTCCGTAATGACGCGGCGCTCTTCGGCGGAAACGCGGTAAGGGCGCTGTCGCAGAGGCGAATGTGAGCCGGTGTCAATAGTATGAGCGATAGTGGTGGTGCGGCCCAAAGCAGGTTCTTGAAAGTCGAAAAAAGAACGAAACTTGTTAAGGAGAGCAACAAGTTGGCGGCGATGCGAGTGGGGAAGGTCTGCGTCAATAGCATTGTCGAATGCTGACGAACTTGATGGCTCAGACGCATGAGTGATTGCAGCAATGTGACATGGCGTTTCGTCGGGAAGAATAATATCATCGATATGGTCGACAGGTTGCACATATCCTAACGTTTCACCACGAAGTAAGCCAATGGGGTAGTTGCAGTGGTTGGTGACCAGCATTACGGCTAAACCAGACGCAATTGTAAGAACAGCAAATGGGAGAACGATGCCCTTGCGTTCAGTAAAAACTGGAGATGGCATAAACACCACCGTGCGTCAGGTTGCGCCAGACATGAAAGGCTAATAGGGACCGAAGCTTCAGGAGGCAAGGTGATGTCGTCATCAGCGATGACTTTGCAGAGCAGAGGAGAGCGGTCGGGTGGTGGAAATTCACATGTTGGCACAAGGGACACTTCGGCACGGGAACAATCGATGATAGCTTCAGGACGTGATAAGAAATCCCAACCCAGGATAAGGTCATGAGAGCAAGATGGTAGAACAAAAAACTGTACGACGTACAAAACGTCTCGGATGATGACGCGCGCCGTACACACAGCCGAGGGATGAATGCGTTGCGCGCTAGCCGTGGACAGCACCAAGCCACTGAGAGATGTGGTCACTTTCTTCAGTTTCCTACAAAAGTTTGCGTTCATCACAGAAACGGCGGCCCCGGTATCAATTAACGCTAATGTGGCGACTCCCTCAACATCGACATCAACAACATTTTGCGGCGAAAATGGAGGCCTTGGGAATTGCGCACAAGTTGCAGTTCTTGCCTCCGGAACTGCACTGATTAGTTTCCCTCCTCAAGAGGTGGTCGACGACGCATAGGCGATGGCGATCGGCGACGAGGTGATGGGAAACGAGCAGTCGATGGGTGGCGATCCGAGTCGGAGTGCCTCTGTTCATATGCAGACGTGGTGGTCTGCTGCGGTGCGTAGGTAGGAGCTCCGAAGTATGCGTGCGCAGGCGTGGGACGGCGGCGGCAGAAGCGTGCAATGTGGCCAGCGATGCCACACGCGAAGCAGATGGGACGATTGTCTCGGGTGCGCCACTCATTAGATGAACGGAAAAAGCGAGGTGGGGGCCGGTAGACTGGAGGCGAGGCCGGAGGAGGTGGAGCCGATAAGCCGACTGGATGCGGTGGGGGCCGCGCGACCACAGCTGCGTAGCTGAGAGGTGAAGGCGGAGGTGAAGGCGGCGCAGTTGGTGCGTAGCCAGCAGTTGAGAGATCAGATGGCACCGAAGTGCACGGGTAAGAGGCCGGAACTGTAGGGAGTGCATTGCAAATTTCAGTGCGTATGGCCTGCTGCATATTCGAAGGGAGGCTTGTCGTGGGCGCGTCACTATGCGGCAGCAGGGAAAGCTGTCGGGCGACTTCCTCCCTGATGAAGTCTTTAATCTGGTTCGACAGAGTTCCTTGGTGAACGTTGCCATTGGCGAGTGCGACGGCCGAGATCGAATCTGGTGATGGGACACTCTGTCGGGCGATGGAACGCTGACGACGCAATTCATCGAAGCTCAGGCACAGGCTTACGAGGACTGCCACTGTTGTCGGGCTCTTCGCCAGCAACATCGGGAATGCGCCGTCCTCGATGCCTTTGAGAATATGTCGAATTTTCTCTTCTTCAGGCATGGATGAGTTAACACGCCTGCAGAGGTCGAGCACATCCTCAATATAGCTAGTAAAGGTCTCACCAGGTTGCTGGGCTCGGTGGCGCAGACGCTGGTCAGCGCGGAGCTTGCGGACCTCTGGTCGGCCGAACGCTTCGGTCACGAGAGTCTTGAAGGTGGACCAGCTGGCGATGGCGGTTTCGCGGTTGGTGAACCATAGCTTGGCGACGTCAGCCAAGTAAAAGATGACATAGGCAAGCTTAGAGTCGTTGTCCCATTTGTTGCTGGCACTCACGCGTTCGTACAAGGAGAGCCAGTCTTCGACGTCTTGCTCACCACTGCCGCTGAAGATTGGTGGGTCCCGCTGACGGGTAGCACCGGGGCAGGTCGACGGGGCAGCCGATGGTGCTGGCTGTGCTGGGATGGGCTGGTTGGCGACTGCGTCAGTCATGTTGTACGGTAGTCTTTCGGCCAACTTGCGAGAGCGGAGCTCCAGGTCTGCTTAGGGATCTCAGCAGCCTCCACCAAATGCGATGATGTTTATTAGAACAGAGGAGTCGCAACGAGGTCGCGACGGGAAATGGGCGAACAGCAAGTCTGGCAAAGGCGGCACAGGTTCTCGCGCAATCTGAGCACGGACTTTTCGTCGTCTTCCGAAGGCGCATACGCGTTGGTGCGTATGCTCCACTACATACTTTTCATTTATTTTAATTGGTTTTATGCCTGCTATTGCTGCCCGTAGGAGCAGGCTAGTCACCACTTTAATTTTAAGTTACTTTCCTGTCAGGGTGACGGAGAGTTTGAGGTGGGGCTCCGTGGGCAGGGGGGGGGCGATTCCGGGTTTAGGCAGAGCGGCAGCCGCCTGTTCTGCGCCTGGTACCACCGGTGCACCAGCACCAGACTGACCGTGTTGGCCAGCGCCCACTCGGCCACCTGGCGCAACGTGCCACCGCACAGGCACAGCGTGAAGCAAAACAGCACGCTGCCGTCGGTGTCGCGCCTCAACCGGGCGTGCACCCGAAACGTGCAGTCGGCCAGCTGAGACCTGTCACTGCGCAGCACCACCTCCTCGCCGCACACGATCCGCGCCTCAGCTTCCCAGACGCCCGTGATGTAGCAGCAGGCGAAGCCCGGAGACGATGCAGCGACCGCGCGGGTTGCGCCTTTGGACCTCTTGGAGTCGTGCTTGCGCGAGCGGCGGTGGGACGACGCGAAGACAGACGACCCCGACTTCTTGCCGCTGGAACCTGAGGAAGACGACTTGGCTCCCTCTGCTGCCGACGTAGCTATTGCATCTGTCGAGGCAACGGTATCAGTCGCCCTAGTGAGCAACGAGTCTACCCCGTCCAGCAGTTGTCTCTCAGAGGGCGCCTTGTCGTCCTCGGGAACTCCTTCGGCGCTTTTCGACGCTTTCGCGCTCATCCACTGCGGTAGGTCGGATTTTGGCAACGAAAAGGTTTCGGGACCCGTCTTTATGAGAGAGGTCTCTTCCGAGGGCACCCGACTCGTACTGCAGGACGCCGATCGAATGGAGCCTCCGTGGCTCTCGTGAAGCAGAGCCCTGATGGCGGCGACTATCTTGGGGTTGCCTTCAGCCGTCGCCGATGTTGCCGCTGAACTGGCTTTGTGCAATCGGACGGAAAATCCTCTCGGACTCTTGGCCTTGTCCAAACCCTTCACCGACCGAGGTGCCTTGTGGACTGACTTGCGAAACCTGCGAAAATCATCCTCGTCAGACGCCACGCTGGAAGTGTCCGACCAGACCGGCGATTCGACTTTACGGTGCGCACCCGCGAAGCCGTGGAGATAGTGGCTCAGCGCAGCCTTCTGAAGGACAGCAGTGCCGAAGCGCGGGCACTGCACTTGGATAAAGTCGCATAGACCAGCCACGTGCTCCTTGAGCTCCGGCAGAAAGGCCACAAGCGTGCAGCCGCTGGACGAGTTCGGGCAGAGAGCCCGCAGTTGATAGATGCCCCCGCGGACAGAGTCCAGCGTCTCCACCGCGTCGTCAGCGAACGGGATTTGGTCCAGGGAACAACGGTGTTCTCGCTGGACGAGCGAGTCGAAGCATGGCTGGCAAAAGACGTGACAACAGGGAGTGAGCCGCTTGGGAAACGCCAGCATGACTCCGCACAGGGTGCAGCAGAACACTTTCGGCACCGTGTCGACGAAATCCTGCGGCCGCCAGTCCAGGAGTTGGCCGACGCCGGCCAGCAGTCGCTTGCAGGCTGTACGGCCGCTCATGACGCGGTCTGAATGCACGCTGATTTACGGATGACACGACAAAGACGTCTGATGCTCAGGATTTCAGAGCAGCCCTCCTATAACAGAAGATCCGGCTGCACCGTTATGCAGCAATTATGGCGGCGACACGAAAAAATCACGCACGTTCTATGCCACCTCGTGCGAAACCATTTCGTTGTCTTCGTTCCGGCCACCCACGTGCAAAAGTGCTGTACTACGATAGCTTTGTTTGTTTGTTTGTTTGTTTGTTTGTTTGTTGCCCTAGCTAAATGGCACATACCCAGTTTGAGGATTGGCCAAGAATGCAACGTTGTGACTGGCTGTGTTCCAATACTCACCGTAGAAGGCTAAATAGACAGCTAAGGCGGCCGCATCTTAAGTCCCATTCTAATTTTCACGTAGCTGGCAAAATAGACAGCTCCGAGAAGACCGCATCGTAGACAAATACGATGCAGGGTACTTTGCTGTCTAAACAAGATGGCGGCTCAGCAAAACGCTCAGATAGATCAAATCTCGCCAGGATAGCCATCTGCACACAAACAGACGCTTTCCCGGACGCTCTATGTGAGTAACGCTTATTTGTTTTTTATTTCGACACGAAGTAAGCCAGAAATTACAACTGTTACGTTTGTGTATTTTAGCTTTTTCTTCTCGACGCGAGGTGGCGCATCGTCGCGTGAAAGCCGTCTAAATGTGTTCCGTTTCTCGGACAGCATGGGCTCGATGCTGTCTTCTAAGCAGTCTTCGTAGACTGTCTACGTGATGTCTAAGAGTTGGAACACGGCGACTGTTAAATGTTATTGTAGAGACTTGCTCACGGAGAAGAAGAGGAATGCGGCGCAGCTTGGCACGCACAGCGCACACACCTGGTCGACGCATTACTTTATGTACAAAACCACGCACACAACCCAGTTCACGGGTGAACAGGTGGTGGAATTCAGAAGGCGCGTTGGCCGGAAGATCATCGTGGACGTCGACTTGAGCACTCGTCATAGACGCTCCGACGGTGTTGATGAACAAAGCCCTGATGGCATCACGTCCCAAAAGCGAGCTGCCATTGGCAGTTACATAAAATGTAATGGAAGCAGTGCGACTGCGATAGGAGACCTGAGCTGTAAAATGACCTAAATTATCAATCGTTTCCTTGGAATATGTTTGTAGAACGACGTGTGAAGGCAAAAGCCGAATGTTGGAAAAATGACTATGAAAGTCAGCGGCACTTATTAAAGAGACTGAGGCACCAGTGTACACGAGAAATGACAAGGGCACATGGCCCACTGAAGCTACGATGCTGGGCTCGGACGTAGTGTGGAGGCCATCCACATTTAAAACAGTGACCGTATTGGTTTGTGCAGTGCTCGGAGGAGCGGACGAAGAAACTGGTTCAGATTTGCTGGACGGGAATTGTATACGGACTGAAAATGTCCGATTTTCCCGCACGCAAGACAAGAGCGGTTTCTTGCGCGACACTGCGCGAAATTGGCTCAATGCTGAGCCGATCCGCAACGAAAGCAATGCGCGGTTGCGCTTGGAGAAGAAAATTGCGAACGCGAGTTAGGAGCTCGGTGCTGTTCCTGAAAACCAGAATTTGGCGGAATGGGGTCGCCATATTGCCGGCTTCCTCGCCCCCGCGACGCAGAGAGGCCGCCATGTTGGCCGCCACGGAAGGACTGTGCAGGCGGGCGTTCATGTTGGCCGCCGCGCCGAGACGAAGATGAAAGGCCACCATGTTGACGCGTCCCGTAAAACAAAGAGCCGCCGCCTTGGCCCCTTGCAGCAGAAAGTTGCTGCATTGAATGCGGAGCGAATTGCTCCAACTGGGAGCGAATAAGCTCGTGCTCTCGCGCAATCGAGAGGGCTTCGGATAATGAAATCGAGGAGCCTTTTTGAAGCATGCGGCAGCGGACGTTTTGCGAGGCTACCTCGGTGAAAAGCTGATGGCGGATCATATCGTCCTCGAGCGCGCCGAAGCCGCACGACGCGGCGAGCGTTCGAAGAGAAGTAATGAACTCGGCGACTGGCTCACCAGGCAATTGTCGCCTTTCTTGGAATTTTACGCGTGCGAGATAATCGCATGAGACATCTTTAAAATGCTCATCGAAAAGAGCAACAGCATTCTTGAAGGCGTCGCGCGACGCTGGCGTCAGCGACGCGTTGGTGGATTCCAAAGTGTAGAAGAGCTTTAACCCGGCAGGGCCCAACGCGTTGAGCAGCAGGGCCTTGCGACGCTCGGGCTTGCGGCGTCCTCCCCGGCCGCGTCTGCGTAGGCCTGAAACACCAATTTCCAGTCCGCCAACGGAAGTGGCGGGTCTCCGGGCGAATAAAGAAATAGGGGAGATAGAATAGGAGACGCCATTTCAAGCAAGAAGAATGGAGAGGGGCAGACGAGAAGAAAATGACGCCCGTACACTGTTTGAAGAAGACGACAAAGGCGGCGTAGCTGAATGAAGAAGGAATGAAGCGATGCAGCACGCAGTAGCCACCTCGCTGGGAACAAAGAGCGTCTAGAGTTAGCAGGGTAGGTCCATTAGTAGCAAGAAAAAGACGAACACGGAGAACGAAATGGTTTCTTACACGTCCTCGTCGCCATTGCAGTATTGGGGGCTGGCTGGTCGCGACGAAGCAGAAGAAGAAGACGGCCGACGGAGACGTACGCGGTCGGCGGGGACACCGTCCACCCCAAACACGCGGGTTGGCGCTAAGCGCCGAAGAGAAGAACAACAACCGCACTCCACGGTTACCCAACACACACTGTTTTTATTTTACAGTCGCCATGAAATCCTAGATGCCAGAGCGGCGCCCCCTGGCATCCTCACATGTCATTCCGAAACCGAAACCGAAAACCCAGAACACAACACTGGGTGTACTCGTTGCTTGCTAAGGTGACCGGGATCCTCGCCTCGGAGGACGATGCAGCGGTGGCGGTGGCAGCCGAGGGGGCAGAGACATCTAATCCGTCATCCTCTGGCTCCGGATCTAGCAGCAATAAGCCGGCGTCTTCCTTCTTATCACCTCGCCACCACTCGCGCAAGCGTGATTCCAAGAGGTCCAGAGGCGCGGTCCGCGTGTTCACTGCCTCGTCTCCGGGCTTCGCCTGCTGCTACATTTCGGGCGTTTTGGGCGCCGAGTCGCGGATCGCGTGCGGAGAGGAGCTGGTGCTGCGCAGCGACAGCTCTCAGGTGGCCGACTGCACGTTTCGGGTGCACGCGAGGCTGAGGCGCGACGCCGATGGCAGCGCCCTGGTTTTCTTCACGCTGTGCCTGTGCGGCGGCACGTGGCACCAGGTGGCCGAATGGGCGCTGGCCAACAAGGTCAGCCTGCCGCTGGTACACCCGTGGAACCAGGCGCAGAACAGGCGGCTGCCGCTCTACCTGAACCCGGAATCGGTCCCCCTGCCCACGGAGCCCGTGCCGCACCCGCAACGCTGGGACTTCTGGTCGCCCACCAGCGAGCTCAAGCTGAAGGAGCTCGCCGCCGGAGGGTTCGACTGAAGCGGGGCCATCTGCATCGCACTGGAGATCGAGTGACATTCGCTCTATATCTTTTTTAAAATAAATATTAAGCGCCTAATAGAAGTGGCTTGCATGTGTTTAGTAGATTGTGAAGGCACCGTAACACGAAGTAGTTATCTGTTTGTTCAGCACTCGTGCTGTGTTGGGGCTGGCTGGTCCCGACAAAGCAGAAGAAGAAGACGGCCGATGGAGACGTACGCGGCCGGCGGGGACGCCGACCAGCCCGAACACGCAGGTTGGCGCGAAGCGCCGAAGAGAAGAACAACAACCGCACTCCACGGTTACCCAACGCACACTGGTTTTATTTTACAGTCGCCTTGAAATCCTCGATGCCAAAGCGGCGCCCCCTGGCATCCTCACATGCCATTCCGAAACCGAAACCGAAAACCCAGAACACAACAATCATCCCCTTCTCGAAAGAAGTTCACCTATACACTGTTTTTATTTATACATGATCGATACAAGGTATGTACGTTGGAACACATGAAACTCAGAGCACAGCACACCGAACTCACACACTATGAGTCCTGAAAATGCACTGAAAAAGTGTACAACAGAAACCTGAAAATGCACTGAAAAAAAATGTACACAACTCAGTACAATATTGATTTGAATGCATTGGACCTTGCATTAGACCTTGAATGCTTTGGATTTAAATGCATTGGATGCCAGAGCGGCGCCCCCTGGCATTCTCACATGTCATTCCAAAACCGAAACCGACCACCCAGAACACAACAATACGAGCTGGTGTACCTGCAGATTCTGCGGGCTTGTATCAGGACCGTGTAGTGATGCGTCACAAAGGCAGCATCATGCAGTGATCGAGGCCGCTGAAAATTGTCCAAGTACATCACACCTGTCTACAAAAATGTGGTGGTTTTGTGGGAATAACTGGAAAATGTAAGACGTGTGCCGCTGTACCATACACGTCTCAAAACTAAATAGTAATAAAAATTCACTTTCATTCGAACAAAACCTGGTCGTGCCGTTTTACCTTTCCCCTTCAACGTGCACACTGCGCATATTTGACCAATCTTTTATAAGCTTTGTTTGTGCAGACGGGCTCGACTTCAATTGGAGTTGCGTCGGTTGTGACGCGATATTATCTAAATGGCTTTTCGCATTTCACTTGCGAACTGCCTTATAAGATATCGCAGCACCGCAGTCAGTTTTCGCCATTTCCCGGGGGAACCATACCGTCTTGCCACGGATTTCGACATCGAAGACATGAACGCGTTTTCGTTCGCCTCCATCCGTGACAGTAATGTTTAAAGTTTTTAAGCTCCATGTAGTAGAGCGCATACGTTTTCGAGAGGACAGTGTTCGTGCGAAGATTTCTTGCGTTGAATTTCCTATAGAGACGTCCTGTCCTATTGGACAAATTGTTTGAAGTTGTCAGTGGAAAACAAGAGCTCGAATTAGCCAAAAGGTAGCCGGCAAAAGCCATACCTTTGAACCAAACTGTAACCAACAAAAGCCACATCTTTTCGAGATCAATAAAGCTTTGGTTTGGAATCAAAGGGTAGAATGTTAACTATAATAGTGTGGCCAAAGGAGTCCTGGACCGATTTTTAAAGGTAATCATGAAATAATTTCACCGCAGGTGTTTATTGCCTCACGAATATATCAATGGTGCTAGATTGGTTGTTGCGTCTGTAGATTATTTATTGAAGCACAGGAAACGGGAACTTGTTAACAAGAGTAGCTCAAGTATTGGAATCGCTACTTGCCAGCGTTCGCGCTCGTGATGATGATGATGATGACTTCATATGAATGGCACTCACCCACAAAGGGGGAGAACAAGAACAGGGTGGCAGGATACTTAAGAAACAGCGCCAGTGCGGTCGCACGCGCACTTCGTTGTTGTCGTCTTCAAAGGCGACATGTCATCCCTTCTTCCCGTAGGCGAAGTCTCCATAGCGTTAGGCACAAGGTGGCCAGCATCGCTACATTTAGCGAGCGCGTTCAGGTTTGAAGTAAGTTTTAATGCTTTCTTCGCTGCAGACCTACGTAACAGTGCGTTTTTTAAACATTACGTAACGAATAATAACAAAAAAACATCTGGATATGAAATTAGGATACTACTGCGAAAATCAAATAGAGCCGGCTGAGCCGCTCGTGGCAACTATCACAAACTTGTCATTGCCGTCTGACACTGCCACAGCTCCACCTCCGTACGTCCTATTCCCTGGGAGTGAGGGGGGAGAGAAGGGGATTTACGTCGATGGAGTTTAGCAGAGTTTGGTAGTAGCCGTGTGACAGGGATATATGTCTCACCTGGGCGGGATAAGGCAGGACTGTTGAGAAGACTTGCATGAGGAGATGCCGCAGGTGTGCAGAGCGCTAATATTTGCCTCTCAGTTCTGGAATATTCCTATTCGCTAGAAATGTTCTTGAATGCCGCGAAAGAAAATAAAAACAACGTGTGCGCAAAAAACAAGTCCGCGATATCCTTTCCCTGGGGAAGTGGGGAGTGGCTTAACTCTGTGCTTCTGCTGACAGGGAACGCTCTAGCCCTTCTGCCCCTACTTTTACAGCCTATTGGGCGGCAGTAATTAGGTGTCTTCTTCCTCAAATCACATATTCATTTCCGCCTTCGGAGCCCTTGCCTTTTACCAAGGCAGGTCCGATGTAAAGCAAATGTATGCTGCGAGTCTCCGTGCTTTTCTGCTTCGCCGCGGTGGTCTAGTGGCTAAGGTACTCTGCTGCTGACCCGCAGGTCGCGGGATCGAATCCCGGCTGCGGCGGCTGCATTTTCGATGGCGGCGAAAATGTTGTAGGCCCGTGCGGTAAACACCTGCGGTAAAATTTTAGAAATCTCTGTGCTGTTAACAATCGGAATCGAAGGAGAAACGTAGGCAGACACGCTTCCTGATAAATAACATTAACTGCTGCAAACCCAAGGAGCCCCAGACACAAGCACTGAGCTTCCCGCTCCAAAACAACCAACGGCTTTGTTTTGTACGCTGGTCCTCTTGAAAACATGACACATCCGAATTCTAATGCTGGGCGCATATGATATCTATATAACATTAACATGGTGTATCTATGTACGCCAAATTGGCGATTACTCCTTCTTCGCAGTAAACCCATTGAACCTTAGTTGCGATGTATTCTATATTTTGACTTCCGTTAAGTTTTTCATTGTACAATACACCCGAATATTTAAGGGAGTCTACTTGTGGAATTGATTCCTGATTATATGCAGTGGCGAATGAAATGGAAGCGGCTATGGAAAACGCCAAAAGAGCACCTTTATTTACATTTAAATCCATTTAAATTGACTGCAGCCATCTTTCTAGCATGTTCAAGTATATTTGTAATTTTCGCTGTAGAGCATAAATATCATTGTCAGCAGAAAAGAAGGCTATATCGTCAGCATACACATAGTCATAGATATCCTGGCAGGTCGGTATGGATCTCATTGGTATAAGAAATAGAAGACGTGATAGAACTGCACCTTGGGGAACTCCGCAACTCTGTTTGTATCTAGATGACGAGCATCCATCCTTGACACAATAAAGTTCCCATGAGATCAAGAATTCTCCTAAGCACGCCATCATATACTGTGTGAACTTTAAAGTCATCAGTGTGTTCAGCAACATCGAATGTTCAACGCTACCATAGGCTTTTGCAACGTCAAAATGCACTAGCACCGCGTACTTCTTTTTTTAGCAAGCTGTATTCGGCTCTCTAAGTCTGCATGGGCACACCAGATTGAACAATGTGATCTAAAGCCAATTTATTGAGGTTACAGTACTGGCTTGTCTTCTATCCAACTAGTGATCCTGCCGTGCTGAACCCTCTTTACGAGTTTGAGCATGTTAGAAGGCAAGGATATAGCTCTTATATTTTCTATGTTAAAATTTGAATCCTGTTTCTTAGGTATGGGAATTACCTTCACTATTTTTCAACCATAAGGAATCCATACATGCTTTAGAGAATAATTTATAACATTAACAATTTAACAGGGAGCTATTTTAAATAATATCTGGATCACAGGCACTGTAATTCTATCCGGACCCGAAGCTGAAAGAATAACTGCCTTATCACGCAGGATAGTTCCGACATTACAACTTGCTCAAGATCAGACTGATTTGTACGATTCTGCCACATGATAGGTACAGTTGATGTAAATCTACTCTCTAAGCCTTTATCGATTAAATCTAAAGCTTTAGTCATTTGCGCTGACGATACAAGTTCATAGTTCGAATCTACTCATGATGGCAGGATCTTCCTCCTTTTCATGAATCGAAACAGTACAGTTCATTTTATTACACTGATGTATTCGTTCTCTCTTAGGGGCGAATCTCGTCAAGGTCGAGGCTAGGCCGTTGGTGGCGTCCGCCACAGCCGTGATGACGATGATCATCACGGACAACGACTGACTTGTGTCAGTGTATGACGTCTCTATACGCTCCACGATGCATTTCGTATCACTGGAAACAACGAACAACCACCAGCGGAACGTGCACACACCTTGTTTTTGCCACAATCAGGCTAGATCCAATTCCACAAAGCAGTAATAGCGAAGGCAAAACTAAATTCAAAGCACAACACAACGTAATAGTACTGACCATGAACACTGTATATAACGGTCCCGCTGGGCACTCACTCACTTACACGCACGAGTGGTTTACGGTAACACTGAGTGACATTGAACACTTTTACTACTTCGCCCACTCATCATCGCTTACCTCGTGGATATGCGGTGATTTCGTTTTTGTCTCTGACCTCCTCTATATCTTTTCACTACCCCGATGAGTTATGCCCTCCCAGGTAGCAGATCTCAGCCCGCTTCCTCCCTACTTGCACTCTGTGCAAGCCCTCGTTTCCTTCTTCAGAACGACGGGCTTACGTGAGCGCCTCTGATTTGCGGCGCAGTTCCGCACGCGGCAGTATTCTTGTTCACCCATCAACTCAGGGGCGCATGCCAACTGTGCGCCGACAAGAGCTCTCGCTGAGTGGTGCCCCGTCCTCGGACTCCTGCGACCTTTTCCACCTTTTCTATCTTCTCCTTGCTTTTGTGTGTCGCTGTCCCTGCGCCACACTCTCTCCTTCCCCTTCTCTATCGCTATACCTTATATCCTGTCTCTTTAATCCCTCCTCACCCCCATCCCCCAAGAGCTACTGTTGAAGTGTCGCACTCTAATGCATACAGTTACAGAGCTCACTTTTCTCTTCAAGAATCACATAGAAACACACGTTTTATTTCGGTGGTGCTGATACTGAGGAAAGACATTAAGTGCTGCATAGTAATGTATAACGTTGTCATGACGTCGGCGAAGGCAACACAAAAAAGAAACTCTTTCGTCGTACTTGTGGCCGGTAAACAGAAAGTTACATTACAACTATACACACTGGCACTGACAGCAGCGAACAGAGCGTCGACCGTCGTTCAACTGACAAGCGGTGAGTCGGTGAAGCGCGTCGGCATTTTTACACGTGCCGTCGAGTATTCCAGCATTATCGCTATTATAGCGGCCACGCAAATTACCGAAGAATTTGATGGTCGTGTTGTGCGCATAATTGCATCGTAAGGTTCTACGATTATCTAGACGGTTCTTCGGCAATCGGCGCGGATGCGCAAGGCAGCACTTACGCGTGTAATCGGGTGGTAATAAAACTTGAGAGACGAGTGTGGCAGTACTGTGTCTAATGCGCCAGCGCATTGAAATGTGCAAGTAAACGATATCTTGAGCACCACTAACGAACACCAAAGAATTGGGAGAAAGCACGGAGAGATTGATTGATTGATTGATTGATTGATTCATTGACTGATTGATTGATTGATTGATTGATTGATTGATTGATTGATTGGTTGGTTGGTTGGTTGGTTGGTTGGTTGATTGATTGATTGATACGTGAGATTTAACGTCCCAAAACCATCTAATAGTGTTGACAGACGCCGTATAGTGAAGGGCTCCGCAAATTTCTACCACCTGGGGTCCCTTAGCGTGCGCACGGGCCCACAACATTTCCACCGCCATCGAAAATGCAGCCGCCGAGGCCGGGATTCGATCCCACGACCTGCGGGTCAGCAGCAGAGTACCTTAGCCACTAGACCACCGCGGCGAGGCAGAAAAGCACGGAGACTCGGAGCATACATTTGCTTTACGTCGGACCTGCCTTGCTGAAAGGCAAGGCTCCGAACGTGGGAAATTAATATGTGATTTGAGGAACGAGACACCTAATTACTGCCGCCCAATGGGGTGTAAAAGTAGGGGCAGAAAGGCTAGAGCATTCCCTGTCAGCAGAAGCACACAGTTAAGCCACTCCCCACTTCCCCAGTGAAATCATATCGCGGATTGTTTTTTGCGCACACGTTGTTCTTATTTTCTTTCGCGGCATTCTAGAACATTTCTAGCGAATAGGAATATTCCAGAATTGAGAGACAAATATTAGCGCTCCGCGCAGCCGAGGCATCTCCTCTCCAACACCATGCAAGTCTTCTCAACAGTCCTGCCTTATCCCGCCCAGGTGAGACATATACCCCTGTCACACGGCTACCACCAAACTCTGCTAAACTCCGTCAACGTAAATCCCCCCTCCCCTCCCAGGGAGTTGGACGTACGGAGGTGGAGTTGTGGCAGTGTCAGACGGCAATGACAAGGTTGTAATGGTTGCCGCGAGCGGATCAACCGGCTCTGTTAGATTTTCGCAGAAGTATCCTAATTTCTTCTCCAGATGCTTTTTTGTTATTATTCCTTACGCAATTTTTAAAAAAAGCACTGTTTAGTAGGTCTGCAACGAAGAAAGCATTAAAACTTACTTCAAACCAAAACGCATTCACTCGATGTAGCGATGCTGGCCACCTTGGGCCTAACGCTATAGAGACTTCGTCTACGGGAGGAAGGGATGACATGTCGCCTTTGAAGACGACAACAACGAAGTGCGTGCGCGACCATACTGGCGCTGTTGCTTGAGTATCCTGCCACCCTGTTCTCGTTCTCCCCCTTTGTGGGTGAGTGCCATTCATATGAAGTCATCATCATCATCATCACGAGCGCGAACGCTGGCAAGTAGCGACTCCAACACATGAGCTGCGCCTGTTAACATGTTCCCGTTTCCTGTACTTGAATAAATAACCTCCAGCCGCAACAACCAATCTAGCACCTTTGATATATTCGTGATGCAATAAACACATGCGGTGAAATTATTTCATGATTACCTTTAAAAATTTGTCCAGGACCCCTTTGGCTGCACTATTATAGTTAACATTCTACCCTTTGATTCCAAACCAAAGCTTTATTGATCTCGAAAAGATGCGGCTTTTGTCGGTTAAATTTTGGTTCAAAGGTATGGCTTTTGCCGGCTACCTTTTGGCTGATTCAAGCTCTTTTTTTCCACTGACAACTTCAAACATTTTGTCCAATAGGACAGGACGTCTCTAAAGAAGATTCAATGCAAGAAATCTTCGCACGAACATTGTCCTCTCGAAAACGTCTGCACTCTACTACATGGAGCTTAAAAACTTTAAACATTACTGTCACGGACGGAGGCGAACAAAAACGCGTTCGCGTCTTCGATGTCGAAACCCGTGGCAAGACAGTATGGTTCCACCAAGAAATGGAGAAAACTGAATGTCATTCCACGATATCTTATAAGGCAGTTCGCAAGTGAAAAGCGAAAAGCCATTTAGATAATATGGCGTCACAAACGACTCATCTCCAATTGAAGTCGAGCCCGTCTGCACAAACAAAGCTTATAAAAGATTGGTAAAATATGCGCAGTGTGCACGTTGAAGGGGAACGATAAAACGGCACGACCAGGTTTTGTTCGAATGAAAGTGAATTTTTATTACTATTCAGTTTTGAGACGTGTACGCTATAGCGGCACACGTCTTACGTTTTCCAGTTATTCCCACAAAACCACCACATTTTTGTAGACAGCTGTGATGTACTTGGACAATTTTCAGCAGCTTCGACTACTGCATGATGCTGCCTTTGTGACGCATGACTACACGGTCCTGATACAAGCCCGCAGAATCTGCAGGTACCCCAGCTCGAATGCTGCACAAACAGATGGCTACTTCGTGTCAAAGTGTCTTCACAATCTACTAAACACATGCAAGCCACTTCTCTTAAGCCCTTAATATTTAATTTAAAAAAGATGTAGAGCGAAGGTCACTCGATCTCCAGCGCTATGCAGATGGCCCCGCTGGAGACGAATCCTCCGGCGGCGAGCTCCTTCAGCTTGAGCTCGCTGGTGGGCGACCAGAAGTCCCAGCGTCGCGGGTGCGGCATGGACTCCGTGGGTAGGGGAACCGATTCCGGGTTCAGGCAGAGCGGCAGCCGCCTGTTCTGCGCCTGGTCCCACGGGTGTACCAGCACCAGGCTCACTTTGTTCGCAAGCGCCCAGTCGGCCACCTGGCGCCACGTGCCGCCGCACAGGCACAGCGTGAAGGAAACCAGGGCGCTGCCATAAGCGTCGCGCCTTAACCTCGCGTGCACCCGGAACGTGCAGTCGGCCAGCTGAGACCTGTCACTGCGCAGCACCACCTCCTCGCCGCACACAATCCGCGCCTCAGCTTCCGCGACGCCCGTGATGTAGCAGCAAGCGAAGCCCGGAGACGAGGCAGTGACCACGCGGACCGCGCCTCTGGACCTCTTGGAACCACGCTTCCGCGATCTGCGGCGGGGTGATGCGATGGAAGACGCCGGCTTATTGCTGTCAGATCCGGAGCCGCAGGAAGACGGATTGGATGTATCTGTGCCCTCGGCTGCCACCGCTGCCGCTACATCGTCCGCCGAGGGGAGGATCTCTCCCACCTTAGCGAGCAACGAGTCGACCCAGTCCAGAAGCTGCCTCTCCGAGAGCGCCTTGTCGCCGGTGACGCCCCCGGCGTTTTTCCCCCCTTTCGCGGTCACACGGTTAGGGAGATTGAATTTTGACGAGGAGCCACCCTTGCGACCTGTCTTCATAAGAGACGTTTCCATCGAAGGCACCCGGCTCGTATGACGGGATGCCGAGCGAATGGAACCTCCATGGCTCTCGCGAAGCAGGGCGCTGATGGCGGCAACTGTCTTCGGGTTGCTTTCAGCCGTCGTTGCGGTTACGGAACTGGATTCGTGGATTCCAACGGGAGAGCCTCCTGGACTCTTGTCTTTGTCCATACCCTTCACTGACCGATGTTTCTTGTGGTCCGACCTGCGAGAATCATCCTCGTCGGACGCCGGGCTGGAAGTGTCCGACCAGACAGGCGACGCGACCTTGCGTTGCGCGCCCGCGCAGCCATTGAGGTAGTGGCTCAGCGCAGCCTTCTGAAGAACAGCAGACCCGCAGCGCGGGCACTGCACTTGGATAAAGTCGCATAGGCCGGCCACGTGCTCCTTGAGCTCCGGCAGAAAGGCCACAAGCGTGCAGCCACTGGACGAGTTCGGGCAGAGAGCTCGCAGTTGATAGATGCCCCCGCGGACAGAATCCAGTGTCTCCACCGCGTCGTAAGCGAACGGTGTTTGGTCCAGGGGACAGCAGTGCTCTCGCTGAACGAGCGAGTCGAAGCACGGCTGGCAAAAGACGTGACAGCAGGGAGTGAGCCGCTTGGGAAACGCCGGCATGACTCCGCACAGGGTGCAGCAGAACACGCTAGGCACCGTGTCGATGAAATCCAGCGGCCGCCAGTCCAGGAGCGGGCCGAAGCCGGTCAGCTGTCGCTTGCAGTGGAGAGGGCTGCTCATGACGCGGGCTGTATACACACGCTGATGTCGCGGTGATCTGGCGCACGACGAAGCCGTCTGCGACGAATGATTTCAGCGCAGTAGTACAATATCCTGCACCAATTATGGCGGCGACGCGAGCGGATCGCTCACGTTCTATGCCACCTCGTTCTTGATGAGGAGGATGATGATGACACTAGCCTTTTTGTTTGGCTCAGATCATTTCTGGGCATCTTGCATGTTTGTTTGTTTGTTTGCTTTCTCTCAATATGTTATGCCACATACCCACTACTTCAGGAGACTGTCATTGAAAACATTGGGTAACCTTTCAGTGAGATCTGCACATACTCCTTATTATTATACTCACAAAATCAATAACATATACAATACAATTATGGTAAGAATACCATAAAGATAGAGAAAAAGAAAACTAAGAAACAAAAAAATGAATTTATGAAATTCTGAGCATTCCAGACAGCTGTGTTTACTTCACCCAACGATTTCGAACATATGAGTCACCCAATGTAGCTTCAGTATTTAGCTGAGTAGAAATTTGAAGTGGCATATACGTATGGTAAATATATACAGCGTGAATAAAATTACAAAGCGCATTAAATACGTCCCAAAAAGGGAGCTGAGTAGTCCTTCCGCCCCACAAAATTTTTCATGTTTTGACTTTGCGGGCGATACTGAAGTATGTACACGCCTTCACATTGATCACCAGATCAGCCGTTTTACACATAAAAATTCCCCGAACGAAATTCCTGGGTACCACTCCGCGTGCTTGCGCATATCGACACGGCCACGAGGCGAAACAGTGCACGGAGAAATTAGGGTAACGACGTACGAAGGGTCTGGTTTCCTCGAGAGCACCCATATGATGGTCTGTTTTAATGGATGACCGAAGAAGAATGTCGAATGACCTTGAGCGACGTGATTGGCATGTATCAGTGCAATACAAGACCGAAGTTTAACTCAGCGAGATATGCTGGTACCGACTACGAGATAATGGAAGCAACACCGTTGTGGGGCGAAGAAGCCCCATACCTCGTGAATACTTTGTCGGTAAGCAACGAGCCGTCACTTTGATGGATGCACGTCCTACCGGAAGTGTCCGTCACATTATCATTGCCATACTCATCATCATCAGCCTGACTACGTCCACTGCAAGACGAAGACCTGTCCCATGTTGCGCCATCAGCTCGGTCCTGTGCTTGCTGCTGCCATTTTATACTCGCAAACTTCTTAATCTCATCTGCCCACCTAGCTTTCTGTCTCCCCCTAACCCGCTTACCTTCACAAGGAATCCAGTTCGTTACCCTCAATGACCAGCGGTATCCTGTCTACGCGCTACATTCCCTGCTCATGTTCATTTACTCTTCTTGATTTCAACTATGATATCCTTAAACCCAGTTTGTTCCCTGATTTACTCTGCTCTCTTCTTGTCTCTTAAGGTTACACCTTTCATTTTCCTTTCCATCGCTCACTGTGTCGTCCTCAATTTAAGCGGAACCCTCTTTGTAAGTCTCCAGGTTTCTGCTCCATATTTAAGTACCGGCAAGATGCAGCTGTTATATACCCTTCTCTTGAGGGATAGTGGCAATCTACCTGCCACAATTTGAGAGTGCTTGCCAAATGTGCTCCACCCCACTCTTATTCTTCTAGTTAATTCAATCTCCTGCTTCGGCTCCGCGGTTATTACTTGTCGTAAGTAGACATCGTATTTACAATTTTTGGTGCACTATTACCTATCTCGAAGCGCTGTTCTCTTTCGAGGTTGTTGTACATTACTTTGGTTTACTGCAGATTAGGTTTAAGACCTACCTTTCTGTTATCCTTATCTAACTCCGTAATCATGAGTTGCGATTCGTCCCCTGAGTTACTCAGCAATGCAATGTCATCAGTGAAGCGCAGATTACTAAGGCGTTTTCCATTGACTCTTATCAGTAACTCTTCCCATTCTAGGTCTTTGAAAACCACCTGTAAGCACGCGGTAAATAGCGTTGGAGAGATTGCATCCCCCTACCTTACACTCTTCTTGATTGGTAGTCTGTCAATTTACTTATGAAGCCCCGTGGTAGCGGTTGATCCCTTGTAGATTTCTTCAAGGATGTTTATATGTGCTTCGCCGGCGCCCTGATTCCGCAGTCTGCATGACATGTCTCCCACATCGCCATACTACAGTGTCGCAAATATGGCACCGTGCATGGACTCCCCAGTCTACGATGTCGTTATTGGACGTTCCCGGAGGCTCGTGAATCCAAACGGTGATAGCGCGACCTCCATATGGACAAGAAATGCGCAAAAAAACTGATTTCTCCAGTACAAAGGCGGGCAATGCTCAAGCTCAGGCTTGCCGGAACTTCGGCATTGGTCATTGAGTGGTTGTCATAGGGTGCGTCACGATCGCTCGGATATCGCGAATCCGATACAAAACAAGGATTTTCGTAAATAGCTATAGCAAACGAATGAATTTAAGTACGTGAAGCTCAATCCCTCTGCTTGCATACTGTCCTTTTTGTTCGCGATGGTGTCGTTTTATTTGAATTGTTTCTTGATTAAACAATACTGATAACATTCCTGTCATGCATGTTTCAGAAGGATCAGACATTACTGTTTATAGTGCGAGCAGAGCAGTACGAGAGTAACTGTCATATGAATAAGGTTTATAGCAGAACACCACTGTTAGTGAGAAAATGTCTCGCACTTGATTGCTCGAATAACATAATTCCTGGCATATAGCCAACTAGTGTAGCTTATGGTGATCGAGTGTCTCCCATACGTTCGCAACAGTTCGTGCAGTTAGCAGACACCATGCGATTGGTGTGCACATTTCTATTTCTCTTCTCTATGCGTTCAGCTTTTTCTTTAGAAAGTACCGTAGAGTACTAGTATCATAATGCGCTTAAGGACATTGGTGAAGTGAGGACGACAACGACGACAATGGTGTCCAGCCAACTACACAAACATGCAAGAAAAGTGTTTTTAGGTGTTCTCCTCACCATCCATTTTTTTTTTTTTTACAAAAGCCCACTGCAGCGGGATACATGACCGATACCACGCGGTGTGTTGAGCCACTTTTCTTGGATCCAAACAACCCCACAAAACATGTACAGTACGTCTGTCTGGTTTTTGTAAGATGTCATCCCGATCGATAATAAATAAATTAAGCGGCGGACACCGTAGCGGCCCCATCAGTTAAGTGAGCTGTCCTAAATATTCCTAAAACCTTCTGTAACAATACAATCACACGATTCAGAAACTTTCGCATGCAAGAGGCACACAGCAAACATTCTGTCCTAAACGACACACATTTTCAGCACTTCGGGTTTTCGTCAAATGGCACATGATGTAGCACAAGGCAAAACGAAGTTACGTTAACGGAACTGCAATGAAGAACGCCGTCATTAAAATTTTACTTCTTGGGAAGGAATGAATTTAATTCATTTCCTTTCAAGAAGGTAAGGAACAAATTAGAATTGAACGGAAGGAATGAATTTATTCACTCTTTCTCTTCAATGTAACCACTGTAATCAAGAATACACGATCCCGCATTTCTTCTTCGAATGTCGCATATATCAAAACAAGGGGTAAAAATACCTGAAACCACCTCTTCGCAAAAGTGCCTTTGAGCTCTCCACACCGGCTTCTCTCCCAGGGGGCGTCAGCACTGCGGCACTGCAATCAAACAAAAAAGACAAAGATGTTGCCATATGTTATTACCATAAAAACATCTGGTTATGTATTATCACTTATATTACCTGTATTCCCTAATTTCACGATTTAACATTATTTTAATTACCATTTATAAAAACAAGGTTACCCCCAATGGTTCATCATTTCTATAAATACCTTTCCGCAACCCCGCACACCTTTTTTTTTTCACTTTTTGAGAGTTACATTGCCGGTCGTTTACAGCAAACAACTCTTACAGCAAACGACAACGGGCAACAAAAATAAAAGAAGAGAGACGCGAGAAACCCTCGCGCAGGCAGAATCTTGAAAAACAAAAAGAAAACAGACGCGGCACGAGGACTTCTAACATGGTGAAACTCATAGAGATGGTCCTTAATGGCCAAATAAACTCCTGGATGACGAATAAGTTGATAATAAAGCCGAACCAAATTAGTTTTAGCACTGAATGCTTAATTTGGTGCGCCCATGCGGATTTAGAGAGTCGAATACAGTTGGCTCGTGAAAGGAAACGGTACGCCGCATTAGTGACTCTCGACATAGCTAAAGCGTATGACAGTGTCGAGCACTCTATTCTACTGAACACCTTGCAGAGCCTAAAGTTTTCTCATTATATTGCTGAGTGGATAGCAGAATTTTTCATATCCAGGGAATTGTACGGCGTGAAGGATGGCTGTTGTGCGCATAAATTTAAACAGAAACGTGGTGTTCCTCAAGGGTTCGTCCTATCTCCCGCATTATTCAATACACTGATGAGCTCAATTCCAATTGTTAAGGATGTCAGTGTCTACATTTATGCAGATGATATGGTGTTCTTCGCTGCAGAGAGCGAGATTTACTCATTACATCAAAAATTGCAAAGATATATTAATACTCCAGAAATTTGGTTGCAATCCATTTCATTGTCAATGAAAATCAGTAAAAGTGCGCTCTTGGTGTTTCCTATAGCAGATACAGCTTTAATTTCTGTATTATATAATCGGGAACCTATTCCACAAGTATATATTCAGTCAAGTACTTAGGAATGATATATAATGAAAAGCTATATTGGAGCCCACACAGAATATATAACACCTAAGGCACAACCGGCGTTAGGTTTATTACGCAGGTTAAGCAACAGAAAATACGGGCTGCGCAGAGACACGATGTCAATGGTATGTAAAATGTATCTTCGACCAATATTGGAATTTGGGTGTGTATTATTCTTGGGGGACGCTGGTTATAAAATTGAACCGCTAGTAATGTTAGAGAGAGAAGCCCTGCGAATATGCCTGGGACTTCCCAGGTTCGTGGCGAATAATGTATTGTACCAAGAAGCGCGACTGCCAACGCTCCTCGGTCAATTCCGCATTCTAACGGTTCAAACCTTTTTAAAGTTCCACAGTTTACCTGCGCGAAGATCAAAGTACGCATTTATCAGCGACCCTGACTCTTTCTTTCTTCCACATTGGCCTCGATTTCATACCCCTCAGATAATTTTTGTTAAAAAGAAACTGGATCGCATAAATGTAGACATTAGCACGGTAATTTAAACTAATTCCTCAACCCTCAACATTAGAATAGAGTACGATGAAATCTTCCCCCCACAAGCCAAGTTGCAATCTCTTAGACTTTTGACCACTACGTTAGAAGATTACTTGGTACATGCAGAAACAAAGATTGTAATAGCTACAGATGCTTCTGTGAACAATGAAAAGGCAGTCGTAGGAATCGCGTCAGATTTCCTCGGCTGGTCTTTTTCAGTGAGGCTTCTAGATTTTACTCCTATATTTGAAGCCAAGCTTGTAGCTATTATTTTAGCTCTTCGTAAAATTCCTACGACCGAGACGAGTGCAGTCATCCTAACAGACTCACTTTCGGTGTGTGCAGCTCTGACAACTTCAGAACAATCTCGTGCCCTAGCAGCGTTCCACACATTAGCACCGCCGCATTTAAAACTCCTGAATTTAGTGTGGGTCCCAGGTCACAGCGGATTACAATTAAATGATTTGGCAGATGCTTTGGCACGAGCATCGATTGATGGATCAGTAATTTCAGCACTTCCCGAGTTAGAATACTTATCAGGGGTTTGATATAGGAAATTCGCTATTTTTACAGATAGTTTAGAAAATATCACACAATGGCCAGATTATCAGCACCTCAAATTTCCATGGAAAGACAAGTGGAGTCCGTCAAAAAAAACTTGAAATTATCATCTCCGGATTCCGGTGCCGTGTCCCCTCATTAAATTTTTATTTACACAGAGCTGGCCTGACACTTTCCCCCCTTTGTCCGTTTTGAGAAGAATCAGAAACTACTGAACATTATTTTGGCTCATGTCGGAACTATGCAGTAATTAGGAAAAGACTTCTAGCTATTCCATTTGCGAAGCTAGGTTTAAATTTAGCCATAGAAAATGTTCTAAATTTTGGTGCCTCTGTTTCGGGAAATTGCCACAGAGATGCATTCGATGCGGTGTGTAATTTTATTCAAGACTCTAAACATTTTTCAACATAAAGCCCACGTTAATAGACACTCAAAAAAAAGGCAGGTCGAGAAGTAATTTTCTAATCTGGATAAATCCGTAGATACCAAATATATCAGGTTCCGCAAAACCAGCTGTATGGTCGGCTCTCAATATCAAAGTATAGCTATTACTGTCTACTTTCTTGTTGATTTTTTTTTCTACTTCTCTGAATTTTTCGTTGTTTTTTTTATATACAGTCTTCTTTTTACAACTTTTTCCCCTTTTTTGTTGTAAGAAATAGTGCAGTTATCGTCCATATGAGGCCATATGTTCTCTCGGCCAATCCCCCAGAGTGGGTATGAGCCATGAATTCTAGGTTACAAACAAACAAACAAGCAAGAACGGCGGAAGGAGTTCCGATGAAGAGGAGAAATCCTGGCTCTTTCCGACTGCTCTCGGTCCTTGTGCTAATGGCACTAAACGACGGACACAAGTTCGTAACCTGTTCATCAGTGCATAAATTCCCTTCTGTTGTAGCGGGGTGTGAGTACGGCATCCGTACGTGACGCACGAGCCTCCTCACTTGACTTCCAATGCAGCTTCGAGCACTGCTGCAACGACTCCTAAGCATCCCTTCCGGGACCTACATCGTGGTTAACTTTCTTCTCTATGTATATGTGAACTGTGAAGTGTGCAAATACTACCTCTTCACATATTGTGAATGAAGCGAGTGTTGTGTCATTGTATACTGTGCATACCGCGAGATGTCTGTGCTTTTATTAAATGTCCGTATGTGTGTACTTCCGAGGACGCCAGATTCGCATTTCTTATTTGTGAAACCTGTTACGGTGTATACAATACACTGTGACACTTCAACCACTGGCTTCCCTGAAGCGAAGATGAGAAGAAAACAGTTCGTGGGAACTTCCGGAAAGCAAGCCTCATCATATCAAATGCCTCATGATAGTTATATCGTGATAATACCTCCACAAGAGTTATGTCCATGAATTATTAGTACCAAGTCGAGCTAAAAACAGTCTAAACAAAAATTTTAAATATGTTTTCTCTCTTCTACTGTGTCCTGATTATATTATCTTTTATAAATATTCACTTTATTGTTTTTTGTACTTTTGAATAATTACGCAAAAGTCACCCATTTCTTTCGAATGTGTATTTCTGCACTGTACATAGTCTTCTGAATTAATATTTTCTTGGTGCAAGGTTTTAAACATATTTCTTATCGTCCATTGGCGAATCGCGGGGCTGATCGTAGCGTGATAATTTAAAGGGTATGTTTCAGATGTATTTCCTACATTACCTTTATTTGGCTTTTGAGTTTTTAAAAAAGAAAGTCTCCGTATTAATGTTTACAGGATATGGTAGGAGAGACCCTGGTCAGGCAGAGGTAACCTACCTTTAGTCCCTTCCACATAGGCAATTTCCTTTCGCATGAATTGCGACGTCGGAGGTTGTGAACGAAAAATCATCATCTTATGCGTATTCGAAAAAATCTAGAACGATGCGAATAAAACAAATAATAAAAGGAAATCTTGATTTAGAGTGGGGATCAAACCCAAGTCGTTTGGGTGGCAAGCGGATGTTCTACCACACAGGTACGTGTCTGTCTTTGAATACACTTAAAAGAGCTTTCTCTGCTTGGATATGCCATGAAAATAACGTCCATGCTTTACTAACTCACACGTCCTGCATATATGCCTCACAATAACACGAAACGTTGCCATAATAATGCGTGGTATAAGTGCCCATTTCAATCGGGCATCAGCATATGTGACTATCGTAATGGCTTCGTGGTTTAAAGCCCGTAACCCACTACAAAAGGCACACATACTACTGCGCCAGCAAGGTCGAAAAAGTTTTGATGAACAAAGTGTTAGAATCACGCCCAATAGGACCAGCAAATCGATAGTGCTGCTTGCGATCGTTGCGGCAGCGATGAAACGATAGAGCAGTTCTCTGTTCCTACCCTCGGTGCAGCCTGCAAAGACAGTCGCTAGCCGCTGCGTTAGCCCACCTTGACGACAGACCCTTCTTAGAACAGTGAGTGCTCAAAAACCGACACGATCTGTCTTTGCAGAGAAGATCAGTGAAGGCCCTTTTGAACTTTTTGCGTGGTGGTGGCCAATTGAATAGGCTATAGCACACCCGCTCTCTTTCTGCTCTGCTCTTCGCTATCTTTCTTTTCCCCATTCCCCCTCCCCGTAGTGCAACGTAGCAAACCGGATGCTGCAATTTCTGGTTGACCTCCCTGCCTTTCTATCATCTTATTCTCTTTCTATTACGCATTCACCTCCTAAAGGCGAAGCTTTAGGGTCCCCTAATGTTTTGTCTAGATAAAATGAACAAACAAACGAACGAACGAATGAATGAATGAATGAATGAATGAATGAATGAATGAATGAATGAATGAATGAATGAAACATGAGAAATTTTCGACCACCATCATGGTAAAAAGCTCAGGCGGCCATAACTGAGTAAAACTATTGTGCACACTTCGCACTCCGTTCCTTTCCATATACAGATGATGCTTGGAATTGCGTCATACTTTTTTTTATTACAGCTAACTTTCGGTGCCGAAGGCGTGGCTTCACAGTGACGTGTAAGCCCAACAAGCTTGACGTCTTGGGCAGAGTGCGACTCGTTAAATATTCGCGCCAGTTCTGCCATTTGCTGTCACGCCACACATCGTGCACGCGAACAACAACTGAACGGTCGTCATACGACTATGGCAGCGATTTCTTCGGTCTAAGCTTGATGCAGGACACAGATTTCGCAAAATCAGCGAACATTGCCGACTCTTCGATGTAGCATCCGTCGGGGAGGTATAGTCATGCAGATGCTGGGTGGAAACAAGTTTAAAAGCAAACCAATTTAATACATGTTGTTTGGCTCTGCTGTCTGCGAGGAGCGTTGACAGATCACAATGGACACAATAAATTGGGAGACCTTCACGTCTAAGAAATGAACGCGATAGCAATATCCTGTCCATAGGGCGTACTTCAACCACTTAGCACATGTTACTCGAAAAGTTACAACTCTGAATAACTACAATGTAATCGATATAGCTGAAAACTGCTTGTGTAATCGAAGCTTTCGGATATGATTGCGTGCTGTGTACTGGGTAGCGTGCCTCAAACCGCGAGCAATTATGCACGTGAAATGTTTTAGATCTTGCTATTCCCTCACTAAGTGGTCCTAGGGTAATATGCGCAGTACCACGTGTGTGCTTTTTCCACCCCCTATATGTAAAAATAACTAAAAGGAAAAAGGGGGGTAGCCCGTACCACCAGGAGGTATAACGGGCTCAAGCCAATCTAACATAAATGAAGAGGGGAAACTTCCCAAATTTTTATTTTTATTTGAAAAAGCCAATTAGTTAAAAAAATAACATGGGTAAAACCTAGTGAGTGCAGCATAAAACTGTAATAAATAAACTAGTTAGCTTCTCAGGAATGAGCAGGTCGATATGCAGCAGCAGTGTATTTCCCCCACTTGAGTTTTTGGAGTTCGTGTGTGTGTGTGTGTGTGCGTGTGTGTGTGTGTGTGTTGCGTGGGTGTGTGTGTGTGTGTGTGTTTGTGTGTGTGTGTGTGTGTGCGTGTGTGTGTGTGTGTGTGTGTGTGTGTGTGTGTGTGTGTGTGTTTATTTTAAATGCATTGTCGTTGAATGCAGAAAAAATGTGGAACGCTTCACGATTTTGCGTGTCATCCTTGCGCAGGGGCCATGCTAATCTTCTCTGTATCGTTCCAATTTTAGTATATGTACTTTGGAAGTACCACGTGTGCCTTTTGTAATAGGGGGCCGGCTTTAAACAACGAATCTTTATGATAACTACACGTTCCGACGCCACAGGGCAATATACGCCAGCGCAGTGCAATATTACTGCGATATTACGCGTTCTTTTGCAAAGCCTGTATACAGGACGCATGTGTTTGTAAAGAAAGAGTTATTTTCACTGCATTTCAGAGCAGAGGAACTTTTTTTAACTGCGTCTTTAAGAAGAGACACGGCTGAGTGGTAGAACACCTGCTTGCATAGCAATGGCCTGTTTTCGATTCCGACTCGAACTCAGATTTTTTGACCTGTTCATATCATTTGCATCTTTCTCGATTTTCGGGTCACGCACAAGATGATTTCTTGCTCACAACCAAAGACGCCGAAGCCGGAATTTCTGCGAAACGAGCTCTTTAACGCTATCGCGTGAATAATGTCCACCTTGGAATGCCTCAAAAACACGTCAGTCTTCCTTTGACCCCCCCCTCCAACTTATTATCAAACTTATAAACAGTAAAACGAAACAGTAAACTAGGAGCAGGCTTCTGCTCACTCAACATCAGTGCAAGTGGCAATCGACCTGCTAACGTGCCTGCCACGCCAATAGCCAAGAATTTTTTTTTGGGGGGGGGGGGGGGGGAGGGGATGTACTTGTTGAAGGCCTTGAAATCACCTGCATTCATAATTCGTCACTGGTAAAACCACCAGTTATCCTTAATTTCGGGGGGAGGTTACCTTAGGTGCCCTGGAATAGGGACCCTCCCTGTTTTCTTTTAATATTCATAATAATATTTTGTCATCATCATCATCACCACGCTTGCACAAAAAGCCGCGCGCGTGCTCTGAAAGAGAACGCTATTAGCCCAGCGACGCGGAAACAGCCGCGTTGGCACTGAACACAGCCTCGATCGAGGCGCCGCCTGTGAAAATGCAACGTATTCAGATCATCATGGTCTCGGTTGAAGGCAAAGTTACTCAATCATATCAGTTGCGAAACTCCCAATGGGATCCATGTATTGAAATCCAGACACCCCTGTCAGGAGTGAGCAGATTGTCGCACCACCTGTTGATCCGCACGCCCACTTTTGAACGCATTACTTGTGTTTGGTGTTGCCGCTCCCAGGAAGCGCAAACGTCAGCTAACTCCTGAACATTGGGTTAACTGCGTGTCCGAATTTTGGAACACAGTTTCGCAACTCGTGTAATTGAGTAACTCTGGGTTAGAGGGGCCGTGAACCACGAATCATGCCTGGTAAAAAAAAAAAAAATCACAGTATATCTACGCACTGAATGACGATGAGTGGAGCGAAGCATCCTTCAGTACGTCCGCGCTTCCGTGCGTCCGTTCATTCTTGCTTCCGCCCGTCCATCCGTGCCTCCGTCTGTCTGTACGTCTGCCTGTCGGTCCGTGCGTCCGTCCCTGCAGTCGTCCGTTCACCGATCCATCCGTCTGTGCGTTCATCCACGCATCTGTCCATCCATCCACCCGTCTGCTTGTCTGTCTGTCCATTCATGCGTCCACTGGTCCGTCTGTCCATCTAGTGAACACTCCGAGTACCACCATCTCGCATCTTTTCATCAAATTGTTACACCTTCACCAATTATTTACGGGGATTACACACACACGGAAGAGAAAAACGAGTGTATTTCCAATATTTACAGGTTGGTGTAACACCCCAGTGCTGCGAGCCTCTACCGCGGCGAGTCCACTTCTCCTTCATCGATTCGTTTACGACGGCAAAGCCATGCTTACTGCCTCGTAACAATATACTCATCATATAGAAAAACCGATATCCAGCGGACATTCCAAGGGCTAAACGATAGGTGAGAGAGAAAGAGACAGGTTCAGGAAAAAAAAGACGCACCGTTCGCAGCGCTAATTGAGAGCACGGCTTAGCGCCTGTAGGGGCGGGGGAGGGGGGGTGCTTAAAGTTGCGAAGAAGAGAGGAGAAGAGAAATGGCGTCCATGACCAAGGACGTGGCGGGCGGCTTCTATAGCCAGTTGTCTAGTCCAGTGTCCTCAAGGAAGCGAGGAACCCTATTGAAGACCTGTGTGTGGTGCCGTGCAGGAAAGAGAAGGTCCCTTAGGTAGCCGCGGGTAGACCATGGCGACGAAGTGCGGCAAGCAAGACGCCGCGGGTTGTGCGAAGCACTGGGCAAACACGCTAAAGGTGCTCGATGGTTTCATCTGCCCCGCACGTCGTGCACGCAGGGGACGATGCTCTGCCAAGCCGATGACGCTGGGCCGCAGCCCAGGAGCAGCCGATGCGTAAGCGAAGTAGCAGGAACCTGTCCCCCCTGGTGGAACCCTGGTCAGGCAGCCGGGTTGGAGGTTCTATCCTTGCTACACGATCGTCAGGTTGGTAGCGTAGCAAGGGCCTCCTCAATGTGAGCCTCGAAAAGTCTGAGGCGGCCACGGTATGGCACATAGGAACGGCGGAGTGAAGCGAAGTGATATGAACTTTATTTGGTCCCGGAGAACTGGTCAGACACCCCCCTAAGAGGTTTCCGCCGCAGTTGCTGGCCACGTCCACGCCTGGACTGGAAGACCGTGGCTCTCCGCCCGTTCGCAGGCCTCCTGGACTGCCGAGTATTGGACTGAGAGTGATGTGCCTCTTTCACTAGGGCGTCAGCCTGCTCATTTCCCCGGATTCCCACATGATATGAGAACCAGTGCACAGAAACAACGACGCCACTGGCAAGGAAGGCATGCAGATTGGTGACCAGCACCTGCGTTGCGAAGCCTGCCCGTTCCAGCTTAAATGAGAGAGTAGCACGGCCGGACTATATAGGAGCGACACGCGCGCTCTCTCTTACCGCCTGCCCTATTGCGGCTACCCTACATGCGCTTCGCGTCTAGTTATCACCTTTCGCCGCCGCATGGCACTACGGCCCAACCTCGCAAAACCTTGCTCAAACCAAAGAGGTTACGCCCAGCGAGTTTAACGTGGCAATTTCTTCTGGTCAGATAGTGCTCAAAGTGCGTCCTTCGGTTACTAGCCGTTTTTTTTAGTAAGCATAAAATTCAAGTCAAATTTTAGTAGAAGAAAAGTTTCCAATACTCAGCTCAGTAGGTTAGTTCATCGCAAACAACTATATTTTTATTTATGATTAACATGCGCGGGTTTTCTCATCAATGGAAAGGAGTGCCAGCGTGCCACTCCTCTATTCCGGTGGTGGCGGAGGCTACCAACAACTACATTGCGGACGCGCACCGACGGCTAGGGGATTGGATTGGATAAACTTTATCTATGCCTGCAGTTGGGCGCTCGCGCGTCCCCACGGGGACCTACGCCATCCTCGGTGTCGCCGTTACTCGGCGCGGGTCTCCGCTGTCCTTTGCCGGCTTACTGGGTCCTTGCCTTTCGAGCGCCCCGAGGACCTGCTGGACGGCCCAAAGCTGTTCTTCCTGGTTGTAGCTCTTCGCGGCCGCATCAAGCCGAGACCGGATGGCTCTTGATCTTGCTGCCTCTGGGTGTTTTATGCAGTCCCACAAGATGCACGTGTGATCTCCCGTCTCCCTCCAGCAGACCTGCACTTGTCGGTCGGGTATGTCCCGGGGTACATGCGGTGCATCAGTACCGGGCTCGGTAGTGATCCAGTCTGGAGCTGTCTCAGTAGTACCGCCTCCTCTCGACCCAGCTGTGGTTGCGGGAATGGGAAAGACTGCGAGCGATGCGGTAAGCTTTCGTGATGTTGTAGTCCACCATGCGGTCCTTGGCTTTGAACCACGTTGGACGGTCTATCGCCGGGGCACGGTTGGTTAGCGCTCGCGCTGCTGCGTATACCGTCTCGTTGTGGTTGTCATTGCGTTCCGATGCGTCACCCGCGTGCGCCGGGAACCACTTAATTCTTATTTTTCTCTCTTAACGTTTGGCCAAACGCAGTATATGCTCGGCCTTCCTACAGATTTGACCTTTTGCGAAGTTTCACACCGTTTGTCTAGAGTCACTCAGCGCCGTGTGGCAGGCCGTGTCGGCGATGGCCAGGGCGATGGCCACCTCCTCCGCTTGTTCTGCTCTGGAATTTTTCACGCTCGCTGCCGTCCTTGTTGCGCGAAGTCGACGTCTCGACGACCACTGCCAATGCGTTCTGTTGGTATTGATCAGTGTTCACGTACTTCGCGTGCGCGTCGTTGGCGTGCAGGTCGATGATAGCCCTGGCCCTCGCCACCCTTCTTCCCTGGTTGTGATCGAAATTCTTGCTCTTCAGAATGGGGTCGGTTCTAATCTGGCGTCGGACCTCTTCGGAGACGGGGAGCTTCACCTCTGCTTCGCTCAGGCATCCTATTCCCAGATCCTCCAGAATCCTCCTAGCGGCTTTGGCGATGGACAGCCGCTCCAGTTGAGCGGTTCGTTGCGCTTCGGCTATTTCCCCGAGCGTGTTGTGTATCCCAAGTTGTAAGAGGCGGGTCGTGCTCGCGGACTCGAATAGGCACAGCGCCGTAATGTAAGCTCTTCTGATGGCGTTGGTTTTGTTGCGTTCGTGTTGTAGCCGTCTGTGGTAGGCTGCAATTTACGCGACGTAACTGATGATAGATTGTATGAGCCTGATCAGGCTCTTCTCTCTCATGCCTACCCTCCGGGACGCAACTAGTTTGAGCTTCGCCCCTAAAACGTACACAAGAAAGCAGGCGCTGCTTTGAATAAATCGGCCAATTTGCGCACTCTTGCAAGTCAAGGAACGTTTGCAAGCGGAACACCGAGAAGCGAAGCAAGAAGTTGCCTCTCTCTTAAAGGGCCACTCACCAGGTTTGACAATTTTGAGCTGACAAGCGTAATGCGTAGACGAGGCGTTCATGATCACGTCTGCGAAGCTTTGCAACGCACCGCGGAAATGGGTCAAATTTCAACATGAAAGTTGCTCCCCCTCCCCTTTGCCGGCGCACGCGTAGAGAATGAGGGCATGACGTAGGCGTAGGAATGGCCCTACGTACACGGCAATGCAGTGACGTTGGTCTTCTACGTAGACGAGTCTGCTCTGACGTTGTCAACAGTGTACTACTTGCACGACAAAAACTATTTAAGACAACAAGCGTAGTTTATGTATTTGTTGCTTTAAGAGTTGAATAAAGCTTGAAATAAATAATGAGACGCAATAAAAAATTGTGCGCGTTTTTCTTTCATTTTTTCCCGTGAAATGCAACGAGATACGGGGCTAATGTGGCAGCGTTGCGCATGAGTTCGTGTCCCCGCGGTCAGCACATTGAGCAGACGACCGCAGTGGAACGCTCCTACGCGTTCACGCACTCACTGTGATCATGTACTCTACCACGTCCAAGCCAGCGTTTCCAAACCATCCCACAGAAACAGGCAGAAGGCCACAAAATAACGCTGGTCAACAAAGCAACGCTGCTCGCGTGCTCGGGGGCTGGGCTTGTTCGGCACATCATGCGCTCGTCACCTCTTGGTCGGATGCCGGAGAGGGTGCGGACGAGATTTGGCTTGCGAAGACTACGCGGAGGAGCGGCAAGGGTATCGAGTTCTCCTCTTCTCACCCTCGTTTCGCGCCGCTTCAAAAATCTGTTTTTTTTTTTTCGCTCGTAATGAACCGTTTCGAAAAATTTTTGTGGCAAAACGTTACTCATTGGACACCCGACAACTTCCTCTGTCTAACTAAAATTCGGTATGGGGCCCGGTGAGTGGCCCTTTAAGGGTGCTCTCTTCAGAGGAACTCGCGGGCAACTTTTCTCGACATTGAAGATAATGCTACAGAGGCGGAATTTCTGCACATGTGCTAATACGAGAACTATATACGCTGAACTTTCTCATGAATATGCACTGTACTTTATAAATTTATGGCAACCACGACATATGGAGTCGGACGAAAACTGAAATGAAGATTACTGCGAGCGTACAATATAGAGTTTATTCAAAACGTACGCGCCCAAGTTGACAAAACTGAACATGCATATTTACAGCTGCAGCCATTCGTTGTCTAAATCCTGGTTAGCAAAAAAGTTAAAAAAAAGCAATAAGTGCTAACGCGATATTCGCTTAAAACATCATTTTAAATAGACGAGGAATACTGAAAGCTTACAATTCATCCCCCGTAGAAAATTTAATGGTCTTCTTCGTCCAAGAAAGCCCGTCCGAATTTTCAACAAATATGCGCAACGCCCACGTCGAAGGAAAATATAAGACGGCACGACCTACAGCGCCGTTGATACCACGGTGGGACACACCCGTCATGTGTCATTATTCCCAATATACCAGAACCTTCGTATGACCATACGATGTGCTTTATAAATTTAAGGCAGCCTTAATCCCTGAACGGCGTTGCGTTTGTACTCCCACACCACACTGCTTTTATGAATACACAAAGAAGCTACTCCATACATCCACTCTGATGCTGCAGACAAAAAGATAAAATGTGCCACGGTGCAATCTCAATTCGCTAAACAGACGCCACGTCACTAAAACATCATCTTTTATAAAACCAAAATCGCGCGAGGGTCATTCGATCTCGAGCGCAATGCAGATGGCCCCGCTGGAGACGAATCCTCCGGCGGCGAGCTCTTCGAGCTTGAGCTCGTTGGTTGGCGACCAGAAGTCCCAGCGCCCCGGATGTGGCACGGGCTCCGTGGGCAGGGGGACCGATTCCGGGTTCAGGCAGAGCGGCAGCCGCCTGTTCTGCGCCTGGTCCCACGGGTGTACCAGCACCAGGCTCACTTTGTTCGCAAGCGCCCAGTCGGCCACCTGGCGCCACGTGCCGCCGCACAGGCACAGCGTGAAGGAAACCAGGGCGCTGCCATAAGCGTCGCGCCTTAACCTCGCGTGCACCCGGAACGTGCAGTCGGCCAGCTGAGACCTGTCACTGCGCAGCACCACCTCCTCGCCGCACACAATCCGCGCCTCAGCTTCCGCGACGCCCGTGATGTAGCAGCAAGCGAAGCCCGGAGACGAGGCGGCGACAGCGCGGGCTGCGCCTTTGGACCTCTTGGAGTCGTGCTTGCGCGAGCGACGGTGGGATGACGCGAAGACAGACGACCCCGACTTCTTGCCGCTGGAACCGGAGGAAGACGACTTGGCCCCCTCTGCTGGCGCAGTAGCGGCTGCATCTTCTGTCGACGCGACGGTATCAGTCGACCTAGTGAGCAAGGAGTCTACCCTGTCCAGCAGTTGTCTTTCAGAGGGTGCCTTGTGGTCCTCGGGAACTCCTTCCGCGCTTCTCGACGCTTTCGCGGTCATCCACTGCGGGAGGTCGGATTTTGGCGACGAAGAGCCTTTGCGAACCGTCTTCATGAGAGAAGTCTCCACCGAGGGCACCCGACTTGTACTGCGGGACGCCGATCGAATGGAGCCGCCGTGGCTCTCGTGAAGCAGGGCCCTGATGGCAGCGACTATCTTGGGGTTGCCTTCAGCCGTCGCCAAGGTTTCCGCTGAACTGGCTTTGCGCACTTGGACGGAGGAGCCTCTCGGACTCTTGGCCTTGTCCAAACCTTTCACCGACAGAGGTGCCTTGTGGACCGACTTGCGAGACCTGCGAGAATCATCCTCGTCTGACGCCACGCTGCAAATGTCCGACCAGACCGGCGATTCGTCTTTACGGTGCGCGCCCGGGCAGTCGTGGAGGTAGTGGCTCAGCGCAGCCTTCTGAAGGACAGCAGTCCCGCAACGCGGGCACTGCACTTGGATGAAGTCGCATAGGCCAGCCACGTGCTCCTTGAGCTCCGGCAGAAAGGCCACTTGCGTGCAGCCACTGGACGAGTTCGGGCAGAGAGCCCGCAGTTGATAGATGCCCCCGCGGACAGAGTCCAGCGTCTCCACCGCGTCGTCAGCAAACGGGGTTTGGTCCAGGGGACAGCGGTGTTCTCGCTGGACGAGCGAGTCGAAGCATGGCTGGCAAAAGACGTGACAACAGGGAGTGAGCCGCTTGGGAAACGCCGGCATGACTCCGCACAGGGTGCAGCAGAACACTTTGGGCACCGTGTCGATGAAATCCAGCGGCCGCCAGTCCAGGAGTTGGCCGAAGCCAGCCAGCAGTCGCTTGCAGGGTGTACGGCCGCTCATGACTCGGTCTGAATGCACGCTGATTTACGGATGACACGACGAAGACATCTGATGCCCCGGATTTCAGAGCAGCCCTCCTCTAACCGAAGATCCGGCTGCACCGTTCTGCAGCAATTATGGCGGCGACACGAAAAAATCACGCACGTTCTATGCCACCTCGTGCGAAACCATTTCGTTATCTTCGTTCCGGCCACCCACGTGCAAAAGTGCTGTACTACGATAGCTTTGTTTATTTGTTTGTTTGTTTGTTTGTTTGTTTGTTTGTTTGTTTGTTTGTTTGTTTGTTTGTTTGTTTGTTTGTTTGTTTGTTTGTTTGTTTGTTTGTTTGTTGCCCTAGCTAAATGGCACATACCCAGTTTAGGGATTGGTCAAGAATGCAACGTTGAGACTGGCTGTGTTCAAATGCTTACCGTAGACGGCTAAACAGACAGCTAAATGGACGACGGCCATCTTAAGTCCCATTCCAATTTTCACGTAGCCGGCAAAATAGACAACTCCAAGAAGACCGCATCGTAGACAAATACAATGCAGGCTACTTTGCTGTCTAAACGAGATGGCGGCTCAACGAATCGCTCAGATAGATCACATCTCGCCGGGATAGCCGTCTGCACACAAACAGACGTTTTCCCAGACGCTCAATGTGAGTAACGCTTATTTGTTTATTATTTGAACACTAAGCAAGCCAGAAATTGCAACTGTCAAGTTTGTTTATTTCAGCTTTTTTTCCCTCGACGCGAGGTGGCGCATCGTCGCGTGAAAGCCGTCTAAATGTGTTCCATTTCTCGGACAGCATGGGCTCGATGCTGTTCTCTAAGCAGTCTTCGTTGACTGTCTACGTGATGTCTAAGAATTGGAACACAGCGACTGTTAATTGTTATTGTAGGTAAGCTATGAAATTGAAAACCAAAAATAAAGAAATTGAATGGCAATAATACGTAAAATATTCAATTTAACTGCAAGTAATATGTTTTTGGGCTTGTATTCCAGACTGCCTTATTAACCTGACGTGAACAGTTTTGAAAACTTAGCTGTTAGCTTAATGAAATGTCGAATAATTTTCAATATCAGATTAAAATGGTACTCATTGAGTAGTTATAATGAGATCACACATGACATCAAAGGAATACTTGTGGTAGTATCCCAAGCATGAAGCACCGAAGCTTAAAGCATTTTCCTCCGATAAGCTCCAGCCAAATTTCGCAAAAGGAGTAATTAGAAGTCAAGTTATAACGCGAGACCATCTTGAACATGAAAAAAAGTAATGTGCATTATTTTCGAGTTCTACACAGATTTGGCAGATGGTTGATATCATCAGACCAGCCCTGTTCTAGTAAATGTTTAATGGTGGGGCACGACATCGAAATCTGGTGATCGTCATTTGCGACTATCGAGAATGGCTCCACTGCGATTTTCATGGAAATTTTAGGTGATTATATTCCATCCACGTGGTTATTGCTTCCATCCGATCTGTGGGAATAGTTAATCTCCTAGACCTGATAACGGTGAAGTATTTTACCACCGGGAGAACCTGGACTATCGAGAAATCTAGCGATGAGCGGGCCAAGACGTCGGCCATTTCATTTATTTTTTTTCCACAGTGACCTGGGATTACAGTGACCGGGGAAATCTGGTGATCGTAACTCCTGATTGTTGAGAATTGCTTCCCTGCAATATCCATGGATATTCCAGGTGATTATATTCCGTTCACGTGGTTATTGCTTCCATCCTATTTGTGTGAATAGTTAATCTTCTAAACCTGATTGCGGTGAAGTATTCTACCACCGGGAGAACCTGGACGCTTGAGAGATCTAGCGATGAGTGGGCTCAGGCGTCGGCCATTTCATTTAATGTTAACCCACAGTGACCTGGGCTGGTGATCGTCACTTTTGATTGTCGAGAACGGCTCCACTGCGATTTCCATGGATATTATAGGTTATTAAATTCCGTCCACGTGGTTATTGCTTCCATCCTATTCATGTGAATAGTTATTCTTCTAAACCTGATTGCGGTAAAGTATTTTACGACCGGGAGAACCTGGACTATTGGGAGTACTAGCGGTGAGCGGGCTAAGGCGTCGGTTATTTAATTTAATGTTAACCCACAGTGACCTGGGAACCATACTAATTGCAGGTACTTCAACTAAGACGGGACTGATGGTCCCGTCTTCAACTAAGACGGGAACAAGCTTGATGGTGCATTGCGTAGACTGAACACTGTAGAGTTCGGGAAAAATTTTATGTGTTAGTCACATAAGTTTGTGCGCCCTATTGTTTGTTTCTGTGCTTTTGTTGATTTTTCTGTACCCGCTCCTACAATGTCCCAGGCATGGGACAGCAGTACTTGTAAATAAAATAAATAAATAAAGATCATAACGTTATGATGGCACGAGAGGTATGAGAAGTTGTAAGAGCAGTACGTACCGAAAGCGAATCAGTAATTATTACTGCCCTGTTCTCATGCATCGGAAGTTTTCGCAGTGCCATGATGACCGCCATTAGCTTCGCCTCAAAAAGCGGAGTGAAATCGGGTCGTTTCACGGCAAATGACCAGCCAAGCGATTGGTAGACTATTGCTATGCCTGCCCTTTCCTCACTGACGGAAGCATCTGTAGATGTTATGTTACGTGTCTGTGTATGCTCCAGGAAATCGGCTAACCTGTTCTCTAAGAATTGGCGGGATTTAAATTTAGATTGTGGAAAGATCTTATCATATTCTATACAAAGAATCTGGTTTGAATTGTCAGATGCGATTCCTTCACTAATGGTTACACTTATACTCGCCAGTTTCTTTTGTACATAGATAATCTGCGGTGTATGAAAACGAAGGCAATGAGCGAGAAAGAACGATTCTGGGTCACTAATGAAAACATATCTGGCTCTCGTCACTGGTAAGCTGCAAAATTTTAGAAATCTCTGTGCTGTTAACAATTGGAATCGACGGAGAAACGTAGCCACACACGCTTCCTGATAACACACGTAGCCACACACGCTTCCTGCAAACCCAAGGAGCCCCAGACACAAGCGCAGAGTTTCCCGCTCCAAGAAAACCAATGGATTTGTTTTGTACGCTGATCTTCTTGAAAACATGGCACATCCGAATTCTAATATTGGGCTCATATGCATTTTATATAACATTAACATGGTGTCTCTACGTACGCTAAATTTGCGATTACACATTCTTCGCAGTAAGCATAAAGCCCGTTGATCCTTAGCTGCGATGTATTCTATATGTGGACTCCAGTTAAGGTGTTCATTGTGCAATACACCCAAATATTTAAGGGAGTCTACTTGCGGAATGAGTTCCTGATAATATGAAATGGCGATTGAAATGGAAGCGGCTATTGGAAACGCCAAAAGAGCACCCTTATTTACATTTAAATTCATTGAAATGGACTGCAGCCATCTTTCTAGCATGTTCAAGCAAATTTGTAATTTTCGCTGTAGAGCATAAATATCGTTGTCAGCAGAAAAGAAGGCTATATCGTCAGCATACACATAGACATAGATATTCTGGCAGGTTGGTATGAAGCTCATTAGTATATTAAATAGAAGAGGTGATAAAACTGCTCCTTGGGGAACTACGCGACTCTGTTTGTATCTAGATGAACAGCATCCATCCTTAACACAATAAAATTCCCGTGGGATCAAAAATTCTGCTAACCACGCCGTCATAAACTGTGTGAAGTTTGAAGTCATCAGTGTGTTCAGAAAAATCGATTTTTCCACGCTATCATAGGCTTTTACAATGCCAAAAGTCACTAGCGCCGCATATTGTCTTCTCTTTTTTTTAGCAAGCTGTATTCGGCTCTCTAAGTCTGCATGGGCACACCAGACACCAGATTGAACAATGTGATCTAAAGCCAATTTATTGAGGTTATCGTACTGATTTGCCTTCTACACAACTAGTGATCCTGCCGTGCTGAACCCTCTCTGCGAGTTTCACCATGTTAAAAGTCAAGGACATAGTTCTTATATTTTCTATGTTGAACTCTGATCCCCCTTTCTGAGGTATTAAAATTACCTTCGCTACTTTTCAATCATAAGGAATCCATGCATGATATAGAGAATAATATATAACATTAATAATTTCACAGGGAGACATTTTAAATAGTATTTGGATCACAGACACTGTAATTCTATCCAGGCCCGAAGCTGAAAGGGGTAACTGCCTTATCACGCAGGATAGTTCCGACATTACAACTTGCTCAAGATCAGACTGATTTGTACGATTCTGCCACATGATAGGTACAGTTGATGTAAATCTACTCTCTAAGCCTTTATCGATTAAATCTAAAGCTTTAGTCATTTGCGCTGACGATACAAGTTCATAGTTCGAATCTACTCATGATGGCAGGATCTTCCTCCTTTTCATGAATCGAAACAGTACAGTTCATTTTATTACACTGATGTATTCGTTCTCTCTTAGGGGCGAATCTCGTCAAGGTCGAGGCTAGGCCGTTGGTGGCGTCCGCCACAGCCGTGATGACGATGATCATCACGGACAACGACTGACTTGTGTCAGTGTATGACGTCTCTATACGCTCCACGATGCATTTCGTATCACTGGAAACAACGAACAACCACCAGCGGAACGTGCACACACCTTGTTTTTGCCACAATCAGGCTAGATCCGATTCCACAAAGCAGTAATTGCGAAGGCAAAACAAAATTCAAAGCACAGGACAACGTAACAGTACTGACCATGAACACTGTATATAACGGTCCCGCCGGGCACCCACTTACATGCACGAGTGGTTTACGGTAACGCTGAGTGACAGTGAACAATTTTACTGCTTCGACCACACATCATCTCTTACTTCGTGGATATGCAGTGATTTCGTTTTTGTCTCTGACCTCCTCTATATCTTTTCACTACCCCGGTGAGTTATGCCCTCCCAGGTAGCAGATCTCAGCCCGCTTCCTCCCTACTTCCACTCTGTGCAAGCCCTCGTTTCCTTCTTCAGAACGACGGGCTTACGTGAGCGCCTCTGATTTGCGGCGCAGTTCCGCACGCAGCAGTATTCTTGTTCACCCATCAACTCAGGGGCGCATGCCAACCTTGGGGAATTGGCCGAGAACTGAGTGGCTTTGTAAAATAGTTTGAAGACTTAGAACAATGTAGGTTATATAAATGTCCCTGCTTCTCTTTCTCTTACTCGTCTTTTTAACCTCCTTCTCTAATCCCACAATGTAAGGTAGCCAACCAGAAGTCTTTTTGGTTAACCACCATGCCTTCTCTTTATAGTTGCTTCCTGCTGCGCTTTTGTTAACCCATATCGAGTAAATAATAATAATAATAATAATAATAATAATAATAATAATAATAATAATAATAATAATAATAATAATAATAATAATAATAATAATACAACCTCATAAGCGAGCACCTTCATGTTCAGAATGCACCTCCGACGACGTAGTGCTAAAATACTATAAGGTTTAAATACGATTCATAAGACGACCTCCTTAGAAGATAATTTTTTTGCCAATCTGCGATCTGGAGACCCCATTTTAATACCGCGTTCACTCGCACACCGCCAGCACAGACTTACGCGTATGTCGACTAGCACTCACGTGATGGCTGCAGCTTTGGTTTATTGGCACCCATGCTGTCTTCTTTGACTACAATTTAATCATTCAGTCGTCCACGAATATTGTAACTCGTTTTCATCGTCGTACGTCTGATTTCAGCGTGCTTAATTCAACATGGTCCTGCTTTAAACCAGATGCGGATCAAGCGACTTATTATGTGGGGGGGGGGGGGTGTCACTCGAAGTAACACTGGAGGAGGGGCGGGGTTCTGACTATTTCGTTTTTAGTAGGAAGAACACGCTGTAATAGCAGAAATACTGACACACAGGGGTCCCACTAAATTGTTCTAATTGGTGACAGGCAGTGGACGACAAACACTGAATAACACAGGCCTTAGAGGGGGTGGCCCCCCCGCATTGATTACGCCCCTACTTTAGACGAATGGGTGCATGATTGAACAATGTCCCCTTGAGAATGCACAACATGCGTGCCACCTGGCAGAAACCCTCCACACACACACACACACACACACACACACACACACACACACACACACACACACACACACACACACACGCACACACACACACACACACACTCACACACACACACACGCACACACACACGCACGCACACATGCACACGCACGCACACACATACACACACGCACACACACACGCACGCACGCACACACACGCACACACGCACGCACGCACAGACATGCACACACACACACACACACACACACGCACGCACACACATGCACACACGCACACACACACACACACATGCACACGCACGCACGCACGCACACAAATGCACACACATACACACACGCACACACACACACGCACACACACGCACACACACACGCACGCACGCACAGACATGCACACACACACACGCACACGCACGCACGCACACACACACACACGCACGCACGCACACACACACACACACACACACACACACACACCTCGCCGGCTTATTTGCACTTTCCCACATTCAGCAGCAACGGAGTTTAAATAAACACGCAGACATACAGAGAGACGCGCGCGCACACAAACAGATACACTGCTGCTGCTGCAAGTCCACCACCTAGCTCCTTCCTGAGAAGCTACTCACTTTATTGCTTGCACTGCCATGCCACAATGTAGGTTTTACGCTTGTTTTTTTTTTCGAACAAATCGGCTTTTTAAAAAAAGAATCAACTTGGGAAATTTACCCTCTTCATTTATGTTAGGTTGACTTGAGCCCGTTATAACTCCTGCTGGTGGTGCCGGCCATCCCCATTTTTGATTGATTTGTGCGGTTTAACGTCCCAAACCCACCATATGATTATGAGAGACACCGTAGTGGATGGCTCCGGAAATTTCGACCACCTGGGGTTCTTTAACGTGCACCCAAATCTGAGCACACGGGCCTACAACATTTTCGCCTCCATCGGAAATGCAGCCGCCACAGCCGGGATTCGATCCCGCGACCTGCTGGTCAGCAGCCGAGTACCTCAGCCACTAGACCGCCGCGGCGGGGCATTTTTAATTGATTGATTGATTGATATGTGGGGTTTAACGTTTCAAAACCACTATATGATTATGAGAGACGCCGTAGTGGAGGGCTCCGGAAATTTAGACCACCTGGGGTTCTTTAACGTGCACCCAAATCTGAGCACACGGGCCTACAACATTTCCGCCTCCATCGGAAATGCAGCCGCCGCAGCCGGGATACGAACCCGCGCCCTGCGGGTCAGCAGCCGAGTACCTCAGCCACTAGACCACCGCGGCGGGGCATTTTTAATTGATTGATTGATTGATATGTGGGGTTTAACGTCCCAAAACCACTATATGATTATGAGAGACGCCGTAGTGGAGGGCTCCGGAAATTTAGACCTCCAGGGGTTCTTTAACGTGCACCCAAATCTGAGCACACGGGCCTACAACATTTCCGCCTCCATCGGAAATGCAGCCGCCGCAGCCGGGATACGAACCCGCGCCCTGCGGGTCAGCAGCCGAGTACCTTAGCCACTAGACCACCGCGGCGGGGCGGGGGCATTTGTAATATTAATATATATATATATATATATATATATATATATATATATATATATATATATATATATATATATATATATATATATATGTATATATATATATATATATATATGTGTGTATATATATATATATATATATATATCTATATATATATATATATATATATATATATATATATATATATATATATATATATATATATATATATATATATATATATATATATATATATATATATATATATATATATATATATATATGTGTGTGTGTGTGTGTGTGTGTGTGTGTGTGTGTGTGTGTGTGTGTGTGTGTGTGTGTGTGTGTGTGTGTGTGTGTGTGTGTGTTGATGCTCAGCTTTATACAATCTCAAATCAGAGGGCAAGGAAAGAGGAAAAAAGACAGAAAAGAAAAAAGAAAAAAGAAAAAAAAAGAAAAAGGAAAAAGAGAAGAAGAGAAAAATAATATACGGTGGACTCCCCTCGGGTGCCCCCCTTCCACTCTTCCCTCCACTTCCCCCTTCATCTCTCTCCCCCTTCTCCCCTTCACCTTTCTGATGTCAGCGGTCTGTGTATGTTTCCTTTCACTAACGCATTCCTCCCGGCCAGACGGCGCTTCCTGGCACTAGCGGTTCGGTGTGGGGCAAAAAAAAAGCCTTTTGAGGAAGTTCTAAGCCTTTAACTACTCGGAGTCCCGTAAACAATTCGTCGTAGAAGGAGGGGTGCCGCGTATTGTGGCAGAGGCTGGTAAGCGGGCATTTTAGGAAGTTCTAAGCCTTTAACTACTCGGCGTCCTGTCAACATTTCGTCGTAAAAAGAGGGGTGTCCTGTATTGCGGTAGAGGCTGGTAAGCGGGCGCAATGCGAATTCCTTGCCCGCTTCTGGATAACGCGTGTAGTGGGGGCCTCCCGGCTGTGCACAGGGTTGCTGTTGGGCATGTCATGCATGGCACAATTGATTGGATAGTAAAATAAAACAGAAAACAGGCTGTTTTCTGTTGTGTATATATATATATATATATATATATATATATATATATATATATATATATATATATATATATATATATATATATATATATATATATATATTTATATATATATATATATATATATTTATATATATATATATATATATATATATATATATATATATATATATATATATATATATATATATATATATATATATGGGGGGGGGGGTTAGCGCGGACGGATGGATGGATGCTATGAGCGTCTTTTTTATAACGGGGCGGTGACATGTGTGTCACCAGGCTAGCAAGCTTTCGTTCTATGTTGGCCTAATGCCTTATCTACTTCGATTAAATCAATGTTATTATAACAAAATTATAAATTTGTCTTCCAGCTCTCTGCCTCTTCAGGCAGAACGACCTAATTTTCCCACTATGTCTGTCCTTTATCTCTACTTTTCTGCCACCAGTAATCTAACCGTCTCTTACTTGGTTCTATCGCGGACGTGTTCAGCTTCTCATGTTAGTCTCTGAAACCCAAAGCCTCATGTAGGCTTGTACCCACACGCATACCTAGGTGGATATCACCGAATTTAATCAGAACATGTTTCATTGTTACCTTAACTCCCTCACTGCATCTACATTGTTCTTTTTTACTGAATCTCGCTTTATGACAACGCGTTCGAAGGCAACCCGACCTCGCTGAGAACAGTAAAGCGCTTCCCCTTGAATTATCGTGAAACCTCTCCCGCCTTATTTCGTTCTTGCCCTCTCGGCAGTTACTGAGAGCCGACTTCTTTTCCATCACTGTCATCCAATAAATCCTCTCCGCCACTTTGACTTTTCGCTTAACGGTTTCCGTTGCCCTGTCGCCCACACTGCCAGCCGTATCATTACTGGTAAGCCCCTACTTCTTTTTCTCCACTTGATGTCCACGCTCTTCTTATACAAATACCTGAATACCTTCCCTGCCCATCTACTCTCCTTCATTTTCCTGAGCCTCTCTTCAAATCTCATTTTGCTCTGAGCTTCCCTTACTTCAAAGTATGTTCATCCCAAATTCCCCTTTATAGCCTTATGCGTCGTCTTCCCGAGAGCGCCCACCGCGAGACGCCCCACAGTTCTCTGATTTACATCCATTCCTGATTGCACCTCTAACCTTATGATCACCACTGAGTTCCCAAATGTAAGCCCTGGAACCATTACGCCTTTCCACAGACCTCGAAGCACTACGTACCTAGTATATCCCCGTAACGCTCTCTGCTTCATTATTGCAGCATTCCTCTTTCTTTTTACCGCCAATATTTTTCCTATACCTCCATATATCTATCTCCCTCATTTACCCATACTCTCAGGCACTTGTACTCGCTTACCCTCGTTATATCTTGGCCCTGTACTGAGACCACCTGGTCGTTGTGATCATTGAATACCATCAATCCACATCGTGTTGCACCGAATCCTAGTCCTAGAGCCTCACCTTCCCTTCCACATATATCCAACATCCGCTGTATGTCGTCTTGACTGTCCGCAAATAGGACAATATCGTCTGCATTATAATAAACCTGGAAGCTTCTGCTCAACCATCACGCCAGCCTGTTCACGTGACAGACTAAATCCAATGTTGCTACCTTCCAGCGTTTTTTCCATCCTCACCATGTACAGCATGAATAACAGCGGGGACAAAGGACATCCCTGCCTCACAGTTCTATGTTAATTTCATCGCTGGCATTGCTACTTATTCCTTCCCATTCTATGAAAACTGTATTTTCTCGATATATTTCTCTCAAGAGCTGTATAAAGTCCTCACCTATGCCTTCTTCGTTCAATATGTCCGAGATTAACGCTGTCATACGCCCCCGTCATGTCCAGATAAGCTACAGGTATAACAGCCTCTTTCCTATCTTAAATATTTCTATACACCAAGTAATAACAAACAGGTTATCGTCTAACCACCTGTTGATCCGGAATTCATTCTGAAGTTCTCCCAATATATTATTTTGCTCTGCCCACGTTTCTATATTTTTAGTTTTACTGCTTGCATCACCAACCTGTATAGCACAGATATAATGGTTAGCGGTCTATACGAGCGAATTTTCACCTTTTATCTTGCCGTTAAAAATTAAGTTAATTGTACTTTTCCGCCAAGTGTTAAAAAGTGTCTCGTATTTATTTCTCCTGTAAACACGTTTCTATAGATTTAAGCAACGCTTCTTTAATGCTATGTACTAGTTTGTTAATGAGGCGGGCGGGAACCCCATCTAAGTCCAGAGTAGTGCGCTCAGGAACTTTTTCTTCGACCTTCGACATACTGAAATTCTCAAGTGCTGCCTCTTCCTCAGTTGCACTTTTTTTCATACATTAAGGCCCAAACTCCATAAGCGCGAAAATGCACGCGACAGCGACGAGCGACGAAACAGGGCGTTCGCGCGACGTGTCGCGTGCTCGTTTTCGCGCGATCGCTCGGTTCTCCAGATTTGGAAACCGTCGCTCATCGCCCGGAAGTGCTGGGCTCAAGCAGCCAATAGCGAAAAACCGGAAAAGACGAAGACTACATAGGTGCACGTGACCCTGCCCGAGTCACGTATGCGCAACAAGAAATAACGCAATGTTTATTACGCATGCGCATATAAAAAATGCTGCAAGGCAATAATAAACATTTTCCGTTTCATTGCACAACAATATATCTTATTTTTAAATTGGAAACCACTCGCTACGCGGTTTTCTTGGTGCGAGTAGACGGCCTCATGCCAGCAACAGTGGAATTCGCTCGCCGAAGCCGTCGCGTGAATGAGGTTTGCCTGCGCTAGCGACTGATCGCGCGAAGACGATCTACGTCGCGTCGCTCGTCGCTGTCGCGTGCATTTTCGCGCTTATGGAGTTTGGGCTTAACTCCCCGGGGAAGTACCCTGGGTGGCCTTTTTAAACGAATCTGATTTTGGCTTTCGAATACCACCTAGTGTTTTGTACCCTTCCAATTATTTCCTCGTTCATCTACCATATGTTGTGTAGCATTGTGACAGACTCCCTACCTAGTGTTTTTAGGCGGCTTCAAAATATTCTAGGCGCGGCCTTCTTCTTTTCGCGAATCTTTGTCACCCAGAGTTAACTTTCACTTTTAACTTTTGCCTCAACCAATTTGTGCACAATGATTTTTTTCTCTAAATATATTTCTCATACTTGGTTGGCTTCATCCTGCGGCCGCTCCTCCTTATTTGCCTGTCTGTGCTCCCGTGATGCCTCACGTCACTTCTCGATCGCTTCCCAGATTTACCTGTTCCATAAACTTTAATTCCACAAGCTTTCTTTTTTGTTCCACAAGCTTTCTCTTTCGTTTCCAGCAACTAGTTTTCTTCTATTTTTCCATCTCCTTCGTCATTACATGCAACAGCTCACTATACTCCCAGTCTTTGTTTGCCCGGTAGTCTTCCTACTTCGTCCTCGACTCTTGCGGCTATAATTGTTATTTGTGTGTCATTTAAATACAAGCCTCATGTTATGTTCTGATTTTGAGTTTTAGCTTTTATATTCAATTTGTAATGTTATGCGTTTATGATCACTACCCAAGCTGCTAATGCCTTTCTCATCTATTTTCACCTCTCCAAGTTTGCCATAGATTCCCTCTGCCATAAGACAATAATCAATGCACGATTGCCTGTGTCCAACTTCCCACGTGATCTGCCCCTCAAACTTAGGCCCCGCGTTAACTATCTCCAGACCATGCTGCTCGCAGAGATCTACAAATAACCTGCCATTGGTGTTTGAATATCCGTCAAGGTCCTGCATATGAGCATTCATGTCCCCTAGAAGGATCATTTCGGCCCCATGACCAAATTCTTTAATATCGGCGCATATGCAATTCACTGTTTCCCAAATTAATTTCCTTGCAGTTATTCCCTGTCCACAAGTAAGCTACACCTAGCCACGTTTTTGTTTTTTTGCCACTGTTCCCAAAATCCAGAGGTGCTTTGAACATGGTTCCCTTTGCCCCATTTGGCCCTGCTATTGACGTAAACACACAAACAGGGTAAAATACCAGGTGAATGACCCCCCAACAGCAGTACAATGTAATAACTGCAATAAAGGCTTACACTACTGACTTACCAATAATTAAAAACAAGCTCGCAGCATGCAAAAACACTTATCCGTGCAGTCGATGCGGAGCCCTCGCAAAACACGTCCATCCGCCGTTAAACCAACTCGGCTTCTCCGCGGTACAAGCGCCAGCAGTGACGCCTGGAGGCGAGGCTAGGTGGCCGGACAGAAAAGCTTTGGGACTCGGGAGCCTCTTTGGCGCATGGAGGCTGCGCGAAAGGTTGTCTCCCGCAGCGGTACGCAGGGACAGCGCCGCGGGTCGTTTCCCGTGCGCCCCTCGTGGTGAGTCGAGCATTGGCGATGCCCCCTTCGCGTTACTTTGTTTGTCGTTATCTTGATTGAGTGTATTGCAATATTGTATAAGGTTGCGTTCAGCGAGTTGATCCCTAGTGATGTATCCGATTGAGCTGACGGTATCGTCGATACAAAAACGGCTCAATAAATATTTTCTTTGGTGTGGGTCTGATCACGTCTGCTGTGTCCGTTCGTTCTCACAGCGTACTTCGTGTCGAGACCCCACTTGGTAAGCTGCGCTTCGCCGATGATACTGCGTTGCTGAATAACTCGGGGGACGAATTGCAACTCACGATTACGGAGTTATACAAGAAGAGCAGAAAGCTAGGTCTTAAAACTAATCTGCAGAAAACGAAAGTAATGTACAACAACCTCGGAAGACAGCAGCGCTCCGAGATAGGTAATAGTGCACTTGAAGTTGTAAAAGGTCATGTCTACTTAGGACAGGTAATAACCGCGGAGCCGAACCACGAGATTGAAGTAACTAAAAGAATAAAAATGGGGCGGAGCTTTTTTGGCAAGCACTCTCAAATCATGGCATGTTGATTGCCACTCTCCCTCAAGAGAAAGTTATATGAAAGCTGCATCTTGCCCGTACTTAGCTATGGAGCAGAAACTTGGAGACTTACAAAGAGGGTTCACAGTAAACTGAGGACGACGCAGCGGGCAATGGAAAGAAAAATGGTAGGTGTAATCTTAAGAGACAAGAAGAGAGCAGAGTGGATTAGGGAACAAATCGGTGTTAAGAATATCGTAGTTGAAATCAATAAGGGGAAATGGACATGCGCCGGGCATGCAGCACGTAAACGGGATAACCGCTGGTCATTAAGGGTAAATAACGGGATTCCTAGAGAAGGAAAGTGGGTTAGGGGGATAGGGGGAGGCAGAAGGTTAGGCGGGCAGATGAGATTAAGAAGTTTGCGTGTGTAAATTGACAGCAGCAAGCACAGGACCGAGTTGACTGGCGGTACATGGGAGAGGTCTTTGTCCTGCAGTGAATGTAGTCAGGCTGATAATATACATATATATATATATATATATATATATATATATATATATATATATATATATATATATATATATATATATATATATATATATATATATATATATATATGGGCAGACGCATTATACCAGGCACGGGAACGTTAACTGAACCTATTTCCCATTATACTGACTCTTTAATCAAAGACATACCACCCACACATGAGTCCTTCCTGCATGGCACAAAACATTTCCTTCGGGAAAGATCAGACGTAAAATTTCCAGACGGTGCATTTCTTGTAACATTAGATGTTAGTTCACTCTACACAAATATGACACATGACGATAGTGTAAGGGCACGTGTTGAATCGTATGAAACCCACAACGCTGTCGCATATCAAAGCGAAAAAGTAATTGAAATCTTAACGAAGCTTGTACTCGGATTGAACAGATTTCAATTTAACAATCAGCACTACCTTCGAATCAGCGGCAAGGCAATGGATACAAGAATGGCCCCACACTACGCTAACATATTCATGCACCATATAAAGACCAATTTTCTTTCATCTTGTAATATCAAACCTTTAATCTATAAACGGTACCTAGACAATATATTATGATTCGAACACATTCGGAAAACGAGCTTCTCAAATTCATACAGGAATTGAACTAAGTGCACCCTTGCATTTATTTTACACACTCCTACTCTAACACTGAAATAAGCTCTCTTGATGTACTTATTCGAATGGACGATTGCGCATTGGTAACTATAGCGTATACAGAAAGCCTACGGACAGACAACAATACCTGCACTTCAAAAGCTGCCACCCGCGACACTGCAAGACAAGCATTTCGTATTCCCAAGCACACAGATTCCGACGAATCTGCTCTCGCACCGAGGACTTCCACAAAAACAGCACACATAGGGGCGAAGTACTCCTTCATCAAGAAGACCCGCCAGCTATCATCGATGATGCCATCAAAAAAGCTGAAAATCTCGACCGCCAGACTTTTCTAAACCACCAAAAAGATGCCGACCAACACTGAAACAAAAATTTGGTATTAACCTTCACGAGTAACCTACCGAACATAAACAAGGTCCTAAAAAAAAAACACTTAAACATATTCGAACAGAGGGTACGACTATCTAAAAATTTTCACTTCTCCTCCTTGTTAGTATACATGCGGTCAAAAAGTACGAAGGATCATTCAATAAATTCAAAGATAGACGTGAAACCTCAAACAGGGAGTCGCCCTTGCGGAAAAAGCAGATGCAAGGTATGCAAACACATGCAGACAACGACAATGGCGGAAAGCACTCACTCGGATTTTAAGCACAGGATAAGAGGTGCACTAGACTGTGACTCAGACAACGTCCTATACCTTCTGGAATGTGGGGTATATCCATGCAATACGTGGGCCCGACAGACACTCCGTTTAGAAGTAGATTCAACAACCATCGGACACGCGTACGTTCCCTGCCAGGCCTTCCACTTTCGAAACACAGCACATTAAAAGATCACAGCTTTAATTACATCAGGGTTACCCATTGGAAAACAATTTTCGAACACTCACAGAACGGGAAAAACGGGAACCTTACTTTATCTACAAATTCAGCACGATAAAAAACGGAATGAATGAACACCCAGGCACTCAGTCAGCACTACGGTCACTTAAAGACGCAAACGTTTCCCTCTAATCAGTCCTCTGCCGCCAGCCTCTCATCACGACAATAATATTACCCCCTAACAAAGCTTTTAGCGTATGCATCTGGCAATATAGAAATGGTTTGCCGCTTCAAGCACATCCGGAACACACAGATAAGTGGTCCCGGATGTCGTATAGTCCTTTCTGTTTTTTTTTTCAACGCACCTTTCTTTTTTCTTCACTGACAAGAACGAATGCATATAATGAATATTGATGGCGGCACCACAATTACCGGCTTTTTCATATCTTCCAACGCCACCAACATGCACTGGAAGCGCTTAAGTTCTCTCCACCAATTTATCGTAAACTTCAAAGGGGGACAGGCCACCAGCGGATTGCACCGGAAGGTGGAATACAAAAACGGCGGTCACACTGTTCACTTGGGGGAAGGGTGGTGCGTGGGAGGTATTGTTGACAATGATGGCATTGCTAGTTTACGTTCCCCTTACTCTGTTGAAATGCCATTCCTTCCTAACCTCGCCGTGTCTCTCTTGCTTCTTCTCCTAGATTTACTTATTATTTATGTTTCCCCCTCCCCCGTTTCATTTCTCTCCCTTTTTTGTTGTTGTTGCTCTTCTGACCCCTTCCCTAAGTAAATATTATGTGAATATGTAAATATTATTAGGCCTTGAAAAAGACGGGGCTCCCGTCGAAACGTCGGCTGAATAAACAGTTATGTGTGAAAACGCATCTACTTTCATACAAAAAACCTTGCGGAAACCGAAGTTATTCTTCTGCATATAAGCATTATATATATATATATATATATATATATATATATATATATATATATTCCTTATTCCATTATTAAAGCACCCTATGTGGAACTGATTTTTTTAAACACAAATTGATAGGGTGCCAAAATGTGGTGGTTTGCTGGCGGTAGAGTGTCATTGTCATCGCGTGCATTAACCAACGTTGCGGGCGTCACCCCACGAGTAGATGAAATAGATGATGACAGATGGTAACATCCAAAAATTGCATTTTAAAGGTATCTAATCGCTTTCCAGAAAACCACTGCAGGGCTGGACACCTCCATACGGTTATCTTTCTATTTCGACGCACAACAGAACAATAAAGCATCGTGGGCTGCATAGTAACAGTGTCCGCCACGAGAGGCCGCCACATGCCGGCGCGTGCTAGAGACCGTATACAGTTACTCTAGCGCACTCCCTCTCATTGAATGTTAGCCGCACGCAAAGGAAAGTGCTGAAGGTCATGAAGTGTGAGTGGCGTAAGTTATTTCTGCCAGCAGCGTTCTGTGCTAGCTTACAACTCGCCCTCGTCGGGCGAGAGAAAGCGATTACAGCGTGCGACCAATCACTGTCACTCCGTTCGTGCTTGACGAATTTAAAAACGTTTTGTGGTGGTCGATTCGTGAGGTAATAAATTGCTTTAGTAAAGCTATTTGATGGTTACTTGGAAAAGTGCCGCAAGGTTCCTTTTACCGACTCACACACATCACCGTTCTTCTATCAATCCGGCAAGGTTCCGTTTGGTGTTGCATAAGTCAGTTGCCAGACTTTGGGGTGGTTGTTGCCAGACTGCTGCTAAATGTGGCCGAAACTTTTTTTTTTTTTGTAGTTGTGGCTACTCCGTAAGAGTTTGGTGCCATCCGCGGTGCATTTCATGAGTGCATGAGCGACGCTGGCCGTTTTAATTAACGGACTGAACCGTGCCTAGCAGAAGTCGAGCGTGGCGCTGCCATGCAATTATGAGGCCAATTTAATTAACGGAATGAACCGAGCCTAGCAGAAGTCGAGCGTGGCGCTGCCGTGCAATTAGGAGGCCAATTTAATTAACGAAATGAACCAACAGCAAGAGAACGCGCCTCGACTTCTGCTAGGCACGGTTCATTCCGTTAATTAAAACAACCTTTTAATTGAACAGCAGCGCCACGCTCAACTTCTGCTAGGCACGGTTCATTCCGTTAATTAAATTGGCTAACCGCAGCGACCCCCTCCCTATTACGTAAATGTATAGGAGCGACTTTGCCCCCTCTCCCTCCCATGCGCACACGCATCGGCATGTCGCTTCAAAGCCCGCAATCTTCCGCAAGACAACCGTCCTTTAACAGCCGTTCAAAGGTGCTTGCACGCACCGGTCCGCTGATGGAGTCAAGAACTGACGTGCTCCAGATAGCCTCGCCTTTCTTTCTTCTTCTTTGCTTTTTTTTTTCATTCGCGTGGCATGCGCTGTCTTTCACTGTGTAATTACACGTTATTTGTTTGTTTGTTTTTTTCTTTTCCCCGTCGCGCATTCAAACTAGGCGCGCGCTGAAGCACATGCCGGAAGGCGCGGGCAGCGTAACGGCGTGACCCGAAAGCGACGCGAGATCAGAAACTGCCGCACTCTCCTCAGCTCACACACAGAGAGATACACACGCACGTACTGCATGCAAACTCGACGGTGCGTCGATGCAGGTTCCATCAAGGCGCGCGCGTCAAAAGTGCGAGGAGAGGCCAGCCTTCAGTACGTACGACAGGCATCACACAAAACCCGCTTCGCCGGGCGTTAGTGGTGCGTTGCGTACGCCGGGCTGATGATCTTTCCCTCCCCTCGCTTGGAAAGAAAAATAAAATAGATCGACAGCACAGGCCAAGCGTCGCCCCTTTACTCTTCGCTTCTCCTGTTTTGTATGACGCTGCGGTGATTCTCAAAGGCGCGCTCTATTTTTCTTTAAAAGCGTTTAAGAGAATAACAGGATGCGCTCGTAAGAGGCTGCACAGGATAACTCAGGTTTATCTCGCGCGTTTATCCAAATGCTCAGAGAGAGAGAGAGAGAGAGAGCCGTGGTACGGCAGAGACATCAGTTGACTTACCATTTTCAAATTCAAGTCTCAAGGAGGGCTTGCTTACCTTTCGAGTACGATGCGCGAGTCTTTCCGCAAGGAACCAATCGACGGCCTCGCGAACGACGTAAACTGCACTCTCAAAATTGATCGGTGGGCATGGTTGACGGCTGGTATCCAATTATCGAGGTGGAACATCGGAGAACGCCACAAAAATCAGTCGCGCGCACACACACAGCGATATTTTTCACCACAACTCGGAGAGTTGACGCGGAGAAGACGCCGTAAAACGAAACAAAAACAAAAATGAACTGTACAAAACTGCGTTGCCAGACGAAAGTTTTTATCCCGCTAAGCAAGCCAAATAAGTATTGTTTTACACGTTTTTAGCGACCTTGTACACTGGTGAATTTTTAAGTACCACACTAGTATTAAAATATTTGTAGTATTTGAGGACTTCAGAATTATTTATTAAACGTAAAAAAAACTAGACTTGCAAAAAAAAAATGTTGTGTTTAGCCTTGAGTGTGGCCTCTGCGCTTAGCACAGTTAACGGCACGTTGATAATGCCAGTCACAGAGGTCACGCTTCAAGACGAAGTTTTTGTTCGGTCATAATAGGCAGGTTCGGCGCCGTGCTGACAGAATCGCCGTGATCTGCCCAAGGAGGTTTTATGGAACCTTTGGAGTGGCAGTCCCGACCGCTGCCAACGGAAACGAGTGAAGCCACCAGCGGCCATATTGCTAGAGGAAAAACAGGGCGGAGCCGCCATAGACGGCAATGTAATACGCGGGTCGCACGCGTCGGTTTCCAGTTCCACGATAAAACTAATGAGATGGAAACCACTTTAATATTACACCAACACACAATTGCCTCTTCTTGTTTATGAAACAAATTAATTCATGCACCCATTGTCAGCTGCACGCTTTTTCCGATCAATCTTTTGTCGAGGGATGCTTCACATATTGAGCTTGCTGGTGCACTGTATATATCTATTGCGGCACAAAATGGTTGTAGTATATATCGGGTGTCTTTATAAATGTGCCTGCAGATATTTAGTATCAACGGGAACGCGACGTTTGCTCGCCTCTTTCATATATGTGCTTGTGTGTGTGTGTCGGCAGATCACCAGAGAATATATAAGGAAGTCGAAATAATCAAAGCTAAAGTTAGAGAAGAGCGGTAATTAAGTAAACTGGGAGTGACCAGTAATTTTCCTAGAGTTATCGAACTCTAACCTATATAAAGGCGGAACCAAATCCAAAACACTGATGTCGCGTGCAGCCGACAAACTCCAAGAGACGTACACCAAATGAACCATTTATAAGAAGAATTGCAGTGACGTTAGTTTTGCATAATATTTATAAACTTCCGTTGGCGACGTGTTTTGTCATGGCAAGTGCAGCCTTCAGAACCTAAAAACGAGATAGCTCGATGTTTGATATAACGCCACTCACTCATTCTAGCAACCTCCTCTATCGGCGTATTGGTTTCGGTTTCGTCGGCTAGATAGAATGGATTTCAAAGGTGCCTCATCTTGTTTTAGACGTGATTGCTTATATTCATGACTATATTCTATTGAAGCTACCTCAAGGAGGTAGAAACTAACAGGTTTTCGCAGATGCGCTGGGAAGGCAGGAAAAATCGTAAGTACACTGCCAAGCCCCAGTCTGATTGCCTGCCCCGTTCTGTCGAAGCAGCGTTCTTCGAGGTGAATGGAATAGAGGTCCTTAGCCCTCCAACTATTTCTTCGAACAGCACGTTCCCATGCAGAATGCAGCGCACTGTCATTCGGAAACCTGTAGTACGGATAATCACGGCATGGAATATTCTCTAAGTTTGCGAATTCCTCGATAAACATGCACCGAATTCGATATTCACTCGCCGAAAAATTATGCATACACACCGTCAGTCTCATCTTGTCAGACAACACCAGAAAACTTGGAATTCAAAGGGCATTCAGATGTCCTACTCGTTCCAATGTTTGATACGTGCATCCTTGGACCACAAGTACTTTGTGCTTCATCCATAAACTTAAACTCACGGACAACGTTGTGTCAGCGAGCGTTTAAATTACCTTCCATACAGCTATACACATGAATTAGACGCATGCGCACCTTTCATATTGTTTCTAATTTAGCAGCATAAGCGGAAAAACAGGCGATCGTCAGCGAAAAAAGTGAGTATACTTACACGTGAAAAGTGATCCAAAGCGTCTTCTTGATGCGATTTGTGCAACCATGAGCAACGCACGAAGTCACCGTGGCCTTGTAAAATCTTTAAATGCTTTACAAAGACATGTCACACTCTCCAAATGCCACTGCGAGGGCGGAACTACGAAGCGCACTTTCTCGTCTGCTTCCGAGTTTTTACTTTACCAATACGGCGGCGACCGGCGTCACTTATGGAGGCTCACCTCCACCCCAGAAGATATAGTATAGTACCTCCTTGGATCTGCCAGTAGTACAGCAATTCGGGTGGTTCTAAGTGTTAACCAACCTCCACCCACCCCAAAAATTGCAACTTTTTGTTTGTTTATACATACGTGAACAGATACACACAAGGTGTCGCATTTCTCCTATCGAAAACAGACTTGTGGATAATGCCTCTGTCAGGTCTCATCACGCTCCCATCTTAATTATTGAAAACATATATCTTTCACAGCTCTGAAAGCAATATATTTTGATGCATATTTACGCAATGAGCCTTTTCCGGATAGGTAGTCTGCGCATGTGCGCCGGCCTTGAGGAGGCCCGTGCCAAATTTTTAAAGGTCAAAACCAAGGAGGTTTTGGAGTGGCGGTCCTGCATACCAACCCATGTATCGAAGTGAAGCCATAGCGGCCATATTGCTCAGGGCGGAAGGAGGCGGCAACTGCCTTGTAGCACCGTAATTGTCTGGGCGCTTGAGGCTGTGTGTTTCGCTACTAAAGCACCTGTTTATTAGTCTTGGGAGGCGAGGGAAAGTGGGAAGGACTTTAATGCACATCTGCTTTAATATCTTTTACAGTTAGCGTTTTAAGCGTATCAAAAAAAAAAAAAAACGCCAGGCCTGCGAGGACCGCGCAGCACAGTCACAGCAAAAGCTAGAAGAGCAGCCTTTCAGAGCCTTTTCTCACACTCATTGGAAAGCTACAAGCAGACTGCTGGGTACCCAGAGCGCTATAAATACTCATAAATTTTGTGTAGTAGGCCAGTATTTTCCATGCTATCCTTCGTCATTCTTTATAGAAGCGTGGTACTTGCTATACACTTGTTGAATATTTTGTGCAAGTTTTTTATGGATTAGCTGACTACGATGAAGAATAATGCTTGAAGTGGGTACGAGCCACAGTGAATAGGTGACCAAGAACAGGTTTTCTAATGCGTTGGAGCATTAGGCGACGCGTCGTTATATGCAATTCGCATTGTGTGACGCCTGGCTGTTTTTTGTTTTGTTTTTTGATGTGCTAAAATCATTTATTACTCATATTAACGCGATTTATTTCTTGACATCAAGCCAGCCTAAGGCCAGTTTAAAGCTACTTTCAAGCACTGACGTGGCTCAGTGGTAGATTCCTAGGCTGGCTCGAAGTGGACCCGGGTTAGAATCTTATTGTGTCAATAATATTTTTTGTTTACTGAGTTCATATCACTAACGTGGCTCAGTGGTAAAATACTGGGCAGGCACCCAGTGCCAGTGGACCCAGATCGAAATCCCATGGTGTCATTGATGTTCTTTATTGACCCAGTTTTTTTTTCGATGCTCGTTACGGGCGGCGGCGGCGCACAAATATACGGCGCTTCGGCGCGTGACCTCTGTTCTGATCTCATAACAGCTTTCACTGTGAAAAAAAAATGGGGGGAGGGGGGGGGGGGTTCGGGTATATCAATTCGCGTTATATATGTATACAGTTGCCTTACAGCGGAAGTAACCAGTGAAGAGATGCAGCGAAAATAAAAATTTCACTCGCACACAACCACAAGCCCTTGGCGAATAACAGTGCAGCGTGTGTGAGCAAACTCTTTTCATTATGTGAGAGGAAGAGGTTTTCACCTTTTTACGTATTCGTTTAAGAAGTTCCTGGATATCCGTAGAAAACGGTGCTTGGACAACTTCCAATCCTTCATCCGATAATATGTTCTGGTTCATCATCTGGTGAATAATATTTCTGGAAGCCTCAACATATATATTTTGAAAAGCCCCATTGCTACTGCTATCCTTCTTTTTCAGCTGTTAATTGTGCCTCATTCGCGATTAATTCAGTTTTTTTTTTGCTTGTACCACTCCCTTGTGGGAAAGTTTGGGTGGGAAGCGGGGCGGGATTTTGACACCTCCATCAACGAGAGCCGCTTTAAGTGAAGGTGTTTATTCCCTTGACTTTTCAGAGTAGCTCGTTACCTTTTTATCCTACATAAAGAGAGGCATATCGCAACATCAGAAATTTTAGCAATGGGAGCGTAGTGCCCAAGCAAATATCAGAAACTCAAAATATTGCAAGAATCTGTAAAAGCCAACGCTCTTAATCCGGTTCCCAGCCAGCTTCTCAATAAATGTACATGCAACAAAATTAATGGTTAATGAAAACGAGCAAATAATTTCTTTAGGAAAGTAAAATGTTGTATAGCTTTAAGAGTGTTCTAGCAACTGTGATACAGATATTTGAGAAAAAATGTGAAGTGCACGAAAATACAAATTGCTACTTGTAGAGGCCGACCCTGCACCCGAAGGCTAGAGGTTCAGTCTCTGCCAGTACAAAATCTGTTCATTCATTTTACGTACCTGTATCACAATTGCTAGAACACACTCAAAACAATACAAATACCATCCCAAATATTTCTTGAAACCATTATCTTCTACTCATGATTACCACTGTGTCCAAACATAGAAACGAGCCCTAAAAAATTCTCTCCCTTCATGCAAGATGACCGTAAGGTATATTTAGCAGATTCCAAATTATTCTCAATAATACCTTTCGGGCTCTTACCTCCAAAAACCACAATATAATTATGGGAAACGCCGTAGCGGGGGGCTCTGGAAATTTCAACCGCCTGGATAGGGTTCCTCAATTATTGTGCACCTGAATCTATGTGAACGGGTGTCCTTTCCAATACCCCATTGATATGCAGCCATCATGGGCATGAATGAAACACTCGCTTTTGAGCTTATCAATGATATACCCTACATGCAAAGCTACCATCCCAGCTGGAAACCATTTCCAGTACTGGCCAGATTATGAGACAGGAAATAGTTTCCAGCCCGACACATTTTTCTGGCTAGAATTCCCTGGCCACCTGGCAGGGAATTATAGGAGGAAATGAAAGCCGCTCTGGCCGGGAATGGAAGCCAATTCTAGCTGGAAATAAAAATCTTCCCGAGCAGAAATGGCAGCCTTCTCACTGGAAATAAAGCCATTCCAACTGGAAATGGCAGTTGTTCTAGAAAGAGGTTTGGAGCACTCTAAATCAGGAAGCATGACGTCATTGGAAGATGCGAAGAAATTGCAGAAAGCTCAAGTGCTCATGACGGTCTATTGCCAACTTGAATAACATGCACTGTCCATCAACATACACCTGAAATTACCACGCTGAATCTGTGCGTCAATTTTATATTCATAATGATATATGGTGTGTATTGGCGCAAGGGCCATGTGATGGCCGAAGAGCGTCATGAACTATGATGACCGAAAAGCAATGGTACGTTATTGAAGTGATATGAACATGATACAAACAATGATAATGTTGCGCGGCTGTAAATGGGCCTAAAATTCCGCACCTGGAGGTGGGTTATAACTCTAAAATAATAAAACCATGGCGGTGACGTAAAACGCGAGGCGCTAGAATAAATGGCGGCGTTGGGGGTGAGGGATGCCGCAGCCGTGACCTCTGCACGGGGGTCGAGCTACGGATCACCTTGGCATATAGGGTAAAAACTACGTACATCTTTTAAAAACGTAAAAAGTAACTGAAGTTTAAAAAGCGGATCTCTACCGGTGAGCATGACATAATGTAGTGGTAGCTGCTGTTGGTAGGGCAATAAAGAATGTTTGTTTTTCTTTTTTTAAATCATCTAAATCACTACACTGAAATAGGATGTGGAGCACCGTAAGTGGATCTCCAAACCTCTCACAGATGGGTTGGTCATCGCCAGACAAAAGGTATGAATGTGTATATAGAGTGTGTGTGCCCTATCTGCAGCCTTGTAAGTGTAACTTGTGTGTAGCGTGATCTAGACACTGGTGGCGAATTTCAGTTTAATAACATGTTGTTTGTTGTCTGTTTGCCTATCCCATAGGCACTGCCAGCACACCCTGAGCTCTTGTAAGAAAGGTTTCATGTCCAGTGAAGGGACAACACATGGTGTATTGGCGGGCGCGTGGTCACGCAGACGCAGCTGTATATATATATATATATATATATATATATATATATATATATATATATATATATATATATATATATATATATATATATATATATATATATATATATATATATATATATATATATATATATATATATATATATATGCGACACATGGCCGGAGCCTGGAGCAGAGTTGTTACAGCAGTTTAGTGAGGCCTGTAGCTCAGCTAAACAGAGAGGTGCATTGTATGCCTCGTGGGTTCCGGATTTGCGCTGTAGTTTCTCTTTTTCTATTCTGACTTTGCATCGTTGAAACCCTGCGGTATAGTGCGACGAGCTGCAGATTTCCTCAAAGTGTGCGGCGATGTAGTTCGCCTGGTCTTCCAAGCTGTCGCCCTGCGTGTTTACAAGTGGGAGTGAATGTACTTGTCTTCCTGCTACTTTACCAACCATGCTTCAAACTTTAGGTTCATTTCTATAATAACTAATGCCTGTTAAAAATTTCTGTTAGCTCCCCCGCCTAGCCTGTCAGCACACTTTTCTACCTTGAGACTTAGTCGTCTTGAAACTATCAAGATTTTCGGCAGTTGGCGAGTCCCGAAGCAACTTCAATACTTTGTTTTGTCTTTTACGTGCATCTCGACACTCACTATTCAACCAAGAGACGCCACGTTTTGTGCCAAGTCCCGTTTGTGGGATACACTTTGTTGCAGCACCAATTAGAAAAGCTGTAAGGTACTCTACAGCTGCATCTCCACTTAATCCACACATATCAGGCCAACTTAAGTTGCTAGCATTCCGAAACTATTCCTAGTCTGCCTTGGCAATCTGCCATCTGGGAGCCTGTGGAGGACCTGTTAACGCGATAGCATTGAAGAGGTCGTGTCGCAGAAAACCCGTCGCCGGCGTCGGCCTCGTTGGTTGTGAGCGAAAAATCGTCTGTGACCGAAAAATCAAGTTGCCGAGATAGCCGCGGGTGGCCGCTACTTGTCCACGCGTGTGCGCGCGATCACACTCAAAGGCCGCACATTCGAAGAAAAAAAAAGTGCTCAATATCACGAGGCGCGGTAGTTTCTTTGCCTTGCCACCCTTCCATGCATGCTTAGCTTCCAGCGCTTTCGTCGGGACGAGAGGAGAGATAATGCAATTGCAGCATGCGACAAACCTTTGTAACTTCACTCGCACTGGACGGATTCTTAAAATTTTTGCGGCGCTGAATTTGTGACGCAATAAGCTCTTCTAGTCAATTCATTCCATGGTTACTTGAAAAAGTGTTTCTGGGCCCCTTTAACCCATTTCGATAGGTGTCATGATGAAAACGAGCCTATTCGGCGATAATAGCGCGCGCTGGTTCAATCTACTGTGTGCGTGTTTGTGTGCGTGCGTGTGAATGTAACAAAACATATTATTAAGTATGCACTTAGCGGTTGAAGGGTTCACTATAAAACCGGATTTCAACTGTTAAAGGCAAAGCTTAAGGGTCCCCCATTTTTTATCTATTGTTGTACTCAAAATTAAAGGAAATTTAAATGGCCGCTTCCGTATAGATTATTTATTATTTTTCATGTGAGTAAAGGTAGGAGCGATGGAGAGACAATGCTGAGGTATATCGATAAGTAGGTGTTGTTAGCGCGGCTATACTATGTTGGTCCTTTCAAAAATCTAGGAGACACGCACTAGAAAAGTAAAGGAACTACTCAATGAAAAGTAAAGGAACTACTCAACGAGGCGGCCTCGCACATGCCAGCGAGTCACCCTATAGGCTACTATGAGTAATAAAGTCCCCTAGGACGAGATATGGTTCTGGAAGTTCATCTATCAGCGACTGAAATTCATGTTTGTTCAGTTGATGATGTGGAGGTATGTAAATAATGCAAATTGTTACCAGTTTACTGAAAATGACAGCTCGAACATTCATTGTATCAAGAGATGTTTGAAGTGGTAAATATGTGCAGGCTGTTTCTCGGTTATAACTATTATGGCAACACCACCGGAGGAGGCGACAGCATCGTCTCGGCGAAAGTTAACGTAATTGCATAGAAAGTCAGTGAGTTTTGATTTTAAGTGTGTTTCTTGTACCCACAGCACTTTTGCTGTATGTTTGTGTAAGAGTTCCTGAATATTGTCGAGGTTTCTCAGCAGTCCACTGACGCTCCACTGTAGTATTTGTGTCATTTTAATGTTGTGTGGTGCTATGTGTACAAAGGTGTTGCCTTAGGTTACGAGGCCTTCTGGAAGCCCTGTAATACGGGGTTTTTCTTTCTTGTCACACTTCAAAGAATTGCGCCTATCCTTCGGCTTACGTCTGAGAAGCCGGTAGAGTGGCATTTGTATCCGTCACCTCTTGTGAGGTGGTGAATGGTGCCTGCTCGGCAGGTGCACGTTGACAGAACTTTCGGACCTAATAGCAGTGGGTCAAAGGTCCAGCAGACAAAGGAGTCTGCCGGCCCTGTTTGTCAGGTAGCGGAGCAGTACAGGCTGCTCAAGCCGGGGGCGGTGATGGCACCACCGCGGCCACACTCTGTGTGGCATTCGCGGGCGCAGAAACATGTGGCGCGGCGCCACGGCGCGTCACACCTGCAAAGGAGGGAAAAGGGTTGCGTAGTGCGAAACGTCGACGTGCTTCTTGGAATGACATATTGAATTTGACCTTAAGTTCTACTACTTGTTTCTCTTTTTTTCATGTGGGGCATGATCGTGAGTAGGCAGCGTGATATCCTTCACCGTTCGAACAACGAATGACTTCTGAGGTGCAGTTGTCAGATATGTGCTGAATGGATGCACACTTTGCGCAAGTGGCACGGCCTCTGCAACTCTGCGATCCATGCCCGAAACGTTGACACTTGAAACATCGACTAGGATTGGTAATGTAAGGTTTTACACGTATATATCTTACAATAGCCTGTTTCGATTCATTCTGGTCGCTCACTGGTTCCATAGGTAAATATTCGTGTTTTGTAGGGGTCTGTTTCTTGTTGCGCCTTAGTATTATTCGTTGGACTTTGACCACATTCTGGTCCTGAAAATCTTCGAGCAGTTCACTTTCAGAAAGTTTAATAAGATCATCATCGGAAATTATGCCCCGGACAGTGTTCATTGACCTATGTCGGCCCATCGAAACAGGGGTTTCCCCAAACGCCGCAAGTTTAGACAGCTTGACATATTGAGCTTTGTCACGAACCTCAAGAGGAAGATCACCACTTCCCATCTTTGTCACTTTATAACATGGGCCTATTGCTTTTGAGAGAGTTTCGATTCGAAGAAAAAGGAAATTGCTCGGACTGTCTTCTTTTAGGTCTGGCTGTGGATAATGTGGTGCTTCGGGAAGACGATAGTTATAGCGCGAGAACAAAACGACGACACAGAGACAAGAAGGACACGAAAGACACGAAAGTCCTTCTTGTCTCTGTGTCGTCGTTTTGTTCTCGCGCTATAACTATCGTCATGCCATACCAACTAGCCCAAGCTGCCACACGCTTCGGGAAGGTCTGCTTTGGTACGTTTAGCATAAATGTGTCTTCGGTGGGCCACCTGTTCAGGGAGCGACCAGAAAGGAAGGGGTGGAGCTATTGCCATTAAAGAAACTATAAAGTTCAGCGGCAAAGGTGGCCACACCCACCACCAAGCCCAACAAGGGGACGCTACAAGGTTGAAAGCAAACACTTGCAAACACTTGGAGACGCCAGCCATACATCGCCGCTATAACCTGCCATAATTACCCTAGGTTGGATAGCTACACCAGGTTAACCCTCACCGCCCGGAAATTTGGAACTAAATGGATGAGAGAAGATGACAGGACAGATAAAAAGCGAGAGATAAAGATGAAGATGTAGGGAAAGAGAGATAGGGGAAGGCGACTGTATGCCGATTTCCCCTGGGTGGGTCAGCTCAGGGGTGCCGTTAACATGAAGCCGGGGTCAAGGGAAGTGTTGCCTCTGCTGGAGGGGCCTTAAAGATCCAATAACCCGGCGTCAACTCAACCCACAGTATCCCCTTTTCCCCGGACATGGCTAAGCCACGCACGACGAGCCGTGGGAGGGAGTTGAAACCCCCCATTAGCTCGGTTCTGTGATGTTTCCACACACCAAACGCCTGCTTGCGCAGACGCCCCTGCGGGAGTCAATCTGGTATTCAAATCGGTGCAATTTTATGCAACGACATCTTCACTTTTGCCTTACTGGTTCCTCAGAAAGCCGTAGCGATGTACTGCGTTAACCAAGTCTTCAGTGCTGTGTCACTTCAGCAGCTTTTCCCCTTTTCCCTAAAAGTTCTGGTGGAGGGAAAATCACCATCTTAACTTTTCCTCATTGCTTCTGTGTTTAAGTGAGTAATATTTTTTGTTCTAGTTTATGTAGAGGAAGGAGACACTTTACGCTACATTTACTGCAATCGGTTCAGTTTTCTGGGAGTGGATAATGAAGTTTTTGACATTTTGAGAAAAACTCCCCTTTTTAACAACAATCAGTGAAACCTTTATAGGAAAGCTTCCAAGCTGGTACAATAAGTTAAATCATGAAACTTATAGACGCCGAAACAAACACATGTAGTATTCTTGCATTTTGTAGTATTAATCCTGGGTGGCGTCACTTAGACTAACACTATAGTAACCCACTAACTGAGTGTTTACATAGATGTATATACAAGGTATAAATAAGCAGTACCGGACACTTAGCCACTGGCCCAACCGAACGTCACATCGTCCTTTCGTTACTTGACAGACTACACGTTCATTTTGACCACTTGTTAGTTTTTCTGTGTGCACCTAAGCTTAAACACACAGGAGTTCTTTAATTCACTCACAAGGAAATGCGGGCAGTGCTGAGAATCCCGCCTCTTGTAATGCTTGAATGCACAATGCCATGGCTAAAAAAAGCTACCATCGGGGTTCAATAACATTGAGGAGTAACACAGACAGGCACTCACACATGCACACTCACACACAAAAAAAAAGACAGACAGCAGTCAGAGAATGAGCAGGTGTTTAATTAAAACACCGTAAACCAGTATCTGTGATGAAAAACTTTCAGTGTTGTCACTGTGGCTCATTTGGTGCTTTTTTGAACCTTATGTAGTGTAGTACTCAGGCTAACTTGAAGCTCTATTTACACAGCACTGCTGCAAGAGGCTACATTCAAGCCATTGCAGTCTATAATAAGGCCCTACCATAAATATAAGTATATCTTCTTTGTCCATACAAGAAACTGAGCACATTAGAACAGCTGGTCACCAAAGCCACTTGCACAAGATACAACAGAACATTTCTACTTCTTGCGTGAATTTCTTCTCAGAGACATACCCATGGAGTAGATAATGTATCACATTGCCATGCAATGACAAATAAGAAAATAAACTGAAAATCTGAGGTATTTTCAAAGTGAAGGAATGTAAGAGACAGTGGCCCTCAGATAAACCTTTGAACTTCATGAATATTCTGGTCACAATAGAACATAGAGAATGGCATAGTGCTCTCACAAACTTCACTTATTAAGCAGTCCAAAAGGACAAAATAATTTTGGGTGGGTATATAATGAAGCAAAAATATTCTTTCTTCACGGTCAAAGACTGGCATACACAACATGGCCGTACAGAATGTTTTTCTGTGGACTCCACCTCCTCAAAACACCAGGCACAGAGATCTCACTTGGGACTGCTAATTTAAAGTTATTTTTGGAGCAGTCAAATTTTAACCTTGGAGCACTTCGGAGCAGTAGAATATTTGTTCTGGAGCACTTTAAAGCAGTAAAATTTTAGTTTTCGAGCAAGTAATCTAGCGATTAGGAGCATCTTGGAGCACTAAAATTTTACTTTTGGAGCAGGTAATCTTGTAATTAGGAGCACCTTAGAGCAGTGAAATTTTAGTCCTGGAACATTTAGGAGCAGATAATCTTGCAATTGTAAGCATTTTACAGCAGTAAAAATTCAGTTTTGGAGCAGGTAGTTTTACTATTAGGACCACTTCGGCATAGTCTTACCTCGTTATAACGAAGTTGAAGGGGGAGTTGTAATTACTTTGTTATTACCATTAGTTCTTTATAGCCAATATTCATTTCTACCGACAATTGTTAGCCAACAAGAAAGAGTGTGCTCACTACCGAATATCACAACACCCCACCGCGGAAAGGAAAACGGCCGTCGGAAGGCGAAAAACAAGCAAAATAATATAGAACAATGCACCTTTATTTCCACCAAATTCGGCACACCAACTGGAAGATCACTTTGAAGAAAAAATAGTTCATAAGAGACTTTTACCGAGTCTTCTTCACGCGGATGACTGCTTTTTAAGCTTCGGCAGCAGTTTCGAGTCCGTCCTCGTCGTCATCGTAGGCACCAAAGAAGCGGCGCAGCAAGTCTGACGCAAGGGTTCGCTAGCATCAGGGGTGTCGACAAACTCGTCACTGTCGTCATGCGCCCCCGTCACCGCGCACACAATTTCCGCACCTGACGACAACTCTTTCGTTGTCACCGCGTCAGCATCAGCACCGATGTACGTGCGAAAAGTGTCGCAGTTAGGCACAACGCCGGCGTCAAGGAGAGCGTCCCACGACGTCAGGCAACTGGTCCTCACGGCACCTTCACTGGCGACATCGCCAAAATCTTCGACTACTTTTTTTTTTCTTGACGCTGGACTGAACGGCTTTCAACATTGCCAACTTCTGCTCGATTGTTATATTTATTGCGCTTACGTTTGCCGCTGCTGTTGTCTGTCTCGTGTTGGGCGGCGAAACTAATAGGGGTGGTGTTACTATTCTACAGCCAACGACAAGGAACAAAGCCCCAATCTCTGCCGTCCGTAGGTGTTCTGTGGCCGTTCCAGTACGTAGCCGAAGAGGAGGAGGAGGTCAGATGCGCAGGCGGGTTAATGAGTTCTACAGGAGAGGGGAGGCCGGCTAACACGCACGCCCGAACGAGTTGCTGCTTGAACACATACCACGCTATGAACGTGGTATGTGTTCGTGTCATGATTATCATGTTTGCACCAGTCATGTATACCTTCGTCATCCATTGACAACACGTAACACCAAATTTGGTATATATGGTGCTAGCAAAACAGCCGCTAGTGAATCATGAAGAGCCCAATACACTCCAATGCAGCGTTGACGCGCACGCATGCTGGTCACAGTTACGTTAGCAAAACGCGAGCACTCGACGCTAGGCGCGACCAGCGTCCGTCGGCGCGGCCCCACGGTAACCGGCGTGAATTGCGACATGCTGCATTTCGCGCCGATGCGTTACGCAGACAACACTGCGTCTCCCTCTTTTTCGTGATGGAGGTACACCGGACGCGCTTAAACGCGCATGCTTCAAAGCAACGCGGCGTGCGCCTGCGAGTATATGACAGGACTGGCACCTGGCGTGGCAACGCCAGCGTGACGCGTCGAAATAAACGCCGGCGAGCACGCGCACCGCGTCCCGTCTAAATGTACTGGCGCCTTGGCTGTGGCATGTAGTCATGTTGTTACATGACATGTTGCATCTCATAATTATCATGTTTGCACCAGTCACATACCTTCATCATCCATTTAGGTACTATAATACCAAATTTGGTATATGTGGCACTAGCTAAACGGCCGCGAATGCATCATGAGCATGGCATGAAGTCAAGCTGTTACATGACACGCAGGTCATGATTGTCATGTTAGGGTCTGTCACTTGTGTTCACCATGCAATCATGTTATACCACACTAGTTTTGCAACATGCCATGTGAACGAAACCACCGAAACCATGTGAACGAAAACCAAGAATGCAAAAGATAGTGCCATCAACCACTGAAGATGAGTAAAGTGCAACAAAGAACCCGTTTCCAAACAGTGTACGTGTGCGAAAAGCTAAGCAACTTAAGTTTTTTTTATTGCATTAGAACATTTTTTGCTCATCCCGAAAAAGTTTTCATAAAATCTGCCCGGCATAATAAGGGCACCCCCAACCTTGCTCCGACTTTTTGAGAAAAAAAAAGTGTGTTCATTACGCGAATAAATACAGTATTCTTTGCTGCAACCGGGTTTCCTTTGCGATTAGAGTATATATATGTATTGGCGTTGACACACACGTGGGTAAACCAATGCAGAACTAACACCACTACAATTATTGTCGTGAATAGTGACATATCTCTAACCTTCTGCTAAAGTTGCGCTCATTGGAGTTATGGTTGCAGTCCCGCTGCAGAATGACGTTGAATTTCATTGCCCCGCAGAAGTACTGGCCGCCAATTTTTCAAAGTGGCAACGGCCTGTTCTCAGGAAGGTAAAGAATTCTCTCATTAGTCTCGACCGCTGTTTCCGGCAATTCAAACATTAATTAATGTTATTTAAATACTGCCACAATCACAGTGTCTAGCGATTTCAAGATTTTCGACTTCGTTTTGAGAGCCACATAAAACTGCCCTGCGAGCCGCATGCGGCTCGCGGGCGACAGGTTGCGGACCCCCAAAATAGGAGGTCTGACGCAGTTTGGCGCAACTTACGCTGATTTTATCAGGTTGGCGTAGCAAATCTCATTCAGCCCAGTTGGCGCAGGAGTGGGATCCCTGCCTGGTGACACTTGCTGGGCTCCTTGCAAGGTGTATTTCAATCATGGCCTCCATCGGAGACAGTTCACACTAACAGCTAGTTAAGAAGATGGCTTTCAAACGGCTTTGAAATAGTAATAACAAATTACAGCTGAAGTTGAGTGAAACAAACATGCTGCATTCAACATCACAGTATAGGAGGTACATCTAGCACTTTCACAAGCCAGCCACAAAAATCGGGAATGGCAGCAAGTGTGTACATGTTTAAACATCAAAAACTTTGCCGTGAGTCGGGGTGTTTATTTGCAGTTTCTCTTCCTCCATCAAATGTTGTTGCGGGCCACAATTTGTATGTCTTTAATATAGGCATTAGGTGTGGCAATAGTTAAGCAGGCATGCCATGTGATAATGATTGATTGATTGATTTGTGAGGTTTAACGTCCCAAAACCACCATATGATTATGAGAGACGCCGTAGTGGAGGGCTCCGGAAATTTCGACCACCTGGGGTTCTTTAACGTGCACCCAAATCTGAGCACACGGGCCTACAACATTTTCGCCTCCATCGGAAATGCAGCCGCCGCAGCCGGGAATCGAACCCGCGACCTGCGGGATGCCATGTGATAATTATGCGCCGTTTGTACTACCAAGAAAGGCAATGCCTTTCAAAACAGCTAATGCATAGGTTGCTGAACATGCACAAATTCTTTGTATCAACAAACATTGAAGTTCTGCCAACATCTAGAAATACGGGGTCCTTGTATTATTCGCTCATTGTTCACAGCGAACGTTCATGAATGACAACAAATGATTGACAGGTCATGCATGAGAAAAGTTCAGTTGCCTTGCAAACAGCAAGAGCATGAATCGTAAGTACAGGCATTGTTTCACACACTGATGCCACTTCTGCACATCTGGACATACAAAGCAAGTTAATGCAGCATGTAAGCTTGCTTGATGTAGGCAGTGCAGAAAGAAACAGAACAAATGTGCTGTACAGCTTTCTCACGATGAACGACGTTCTCCTAAAAACATTGGGCACTATTTTAATACTCATGCCGTGTGTGACACCATGTAGTGAGACATCACTAACAGATCGTCTTTCTGACTGAATGAGCAGTGTTATATTGATGTATATCACACTGTTTTTGTGTTTTGAGGCAGGAACTGTGCAGCTTGATACAGGTTTTACTCAAACTTGAAAGTATTGCCATTCCTTATGCATTACCATTTGAGATTACCTTGCACGGTTTTCATAGAACCCAAGGAGGTGTCATTTTTCACCGGTCACAACATACAAAAAAATTATTTACCGCACAAGCTGTAGTAAAACACACAAGTGTGTTTGCTGGGGGCCATATCTGTGACTGGTCAGTAAAATGGAATGTTTACACTTTTGCACAAATATACACCCATACTGATAACATGTCATGTCAACACGCATTCTGTTCGCCGGCCTAGCCAACTAACATTAGCTGCAGTTGACAAGAACAAGAATTGTCATTGATCCAGAATACAGCATCAGAGCTAACCTATCTGGTTTAAAACATGGTGTACCGCAAGAAAAAATGAAGGGGAACATACAAACTGTGCAAGTAGAGGTGCAATGGAAAATGTAGGTAAAGTCAGACATTTAGAAAGACAGCATTGCTGACAACCAATAAAGGAAAACCCTTGGACAGCGAAGCTGTATGCACATCACAATTTTATGTGATTGGCTAGGCTAGTGAGATCCCGTGCATCATCATTATCATTGAGCATCATAATGATCACCCTTGCAAAGAGGCAGGAAACCTTACCCTGGGTAACGCTGGACAGGCGTGCAGGCTGCGCAGCCTCGACTGAACACAGTTTCAATATTGAAGGGGCCCTGAAACACTTTTTCAAGTACCCATGGAATGGATTCACTAAGAGAGCTTGTTGCCTCGTGAATTTAATGCCGCAAATATTTTAAGAATCCCTCCAGCACGAGCAGAGTTACAAAGATTTGTCGCACGCTGCATTTCCATTCTCTCTTCTCCCGTCTCTATGATAGCACTAAAAGTTAGGCAGGGAGGAATGGGAGGGGCAAAGAAAATACTTCACACGCGCCTCGTGACCTTGGGCACTTTTTAACATGTGAGGGCCTGCCGCGGCCATACCTATAACGATCGAGTGCACCATGTTCAAATCAGCTAATGGCTGATAGAAGGCCTTCTACGAGTGATTTTCGAGGGTCTTCAGTCATTTGTCAAGAGAAGAAAAAGAAATTCTCAGCTGAATGATGACTTATTGCAAATTCCAGGCCGCGTGCTGCTATAATATTTGGCTTGTGTGTTCTCGGGAGCCTCAACTACCGAATTAGCAACGTTGTTTGACCGTACTCAAAAAATGTTACAGGGCCCCTTTAGGAAAATATTTATCTGATGTATATCTTTTTTTACCGTGCTTGCTTAAATTTAAACAACAAAGATATGCTATAATTACACTCAAAACAATATTAGGCAACGTAATGAACAAAATTAGGAACACACAAAAAAAAACTTTGCTCTACTGTACAATTTATAATCATTTTCTTTTATGTTACGGCAGTAGGAATCATATTATAGAACTAAGGCACCCCGTATGCATGCAAGAAGAAACTGTATGCAATGACTTTTTCAGATCATCTTCTATACGAAAAATTGGAACATACTGTCGCAGAGATGCCTATCTAGATCATGACCGTAGCCAATCAAAATACGACGATACTTCGTGCCAGCCTACAGGAGTGTAAGGGCACAAGAAAGACGCTTGAAGAAGGGTCAGTATTACGAGTCCCAACAAAAGTGGCCTGTTAGAGTAGCTGAACCGGTGGTCAATGAAGAGAAACAAGATGAAAAGAGACAGAAGGTTACGTGGAGTAATTATATATTACAAAATGCAGAGCTGATGCTACAGCTGCTCAACAAAAGTAGATAGTTGATAAAAAAAGAAGTGCATGTTACGGTCATGACCAATGTCACAAATCGTGTACCTGCAGATGGCTAGCCACATATAGAGGCTATCCCATGCTATTATAACAATAAGGTGACGGAGCATAAACGATGGTGCAATGTGAGTTTTTCATTAGCACTGGGCGCTTTCCGAAGCTGCCGAAGGGCCATAAATATCTACTGACACTATAATTGTGGTTCACAGGATGAATGCTGAAATGTCTCCTCGCGTGTTGGGCCAGAATGCCAATATGCAGCCACAAATGACCGCACATACATTCATAATGAACATAGAACATAACAAAGAAGTTTTTCACATCACACACGAATTTGACGTGAAGAGGTTGAGCTGGCCAGCGCACTTGTATGGACGGGCATTCACTGAACACTCGGATGCAAAAAGTCCTTTACCGAGTCGCACCCAGTGAGGACACTCCAAACACCGCTTTGAGAGCTCAGTGCCGGGCAGTGCGGGTGCCGTGCTTTCGTATGTGCGCCAACAAGTTGTCCTTGCGCGTGAACTTCCTGGGGCAGAGGGAGCAGTAGTAGTTCTCCATGGTACCGTGCACAGTCTTGACGTGCCGCAAGAGGTTCTGCTCGCTCGCAAACTTCTTGGCGCAGACGGAACAGCGAAAGGAGCCCGAGCCGGTATGCTTCTGCAGGTGCAGCATCAGCCGATAGTGATGCTGAAACACGACCCGACAGTAGCTGCAACGGAAGGTGCTCGGTTGAACTGGAACGTCGTGAACAACCCGCTTGTGCTCCGCGAGCTCGGCGTCGCTGTGGCTTGCGAAGGAGCACAAGTCACAATTAAAGGCCACGGCGACAATCTCGATAGTTGGGTCCTCCGCGTCGCCGTTGCTGGCATGGCCCAACGCAGCAGCCGCTTGTGGGTGTCCATCGAAACTGTCCTCGTAGCTGTAGGCTTGGTCTTTTTATTTATTTTTTGGCCATGTGTAGAGAAAAAAAGAAAGTACAATAAGAAATGACTGGCACGCATAACGTAAAAGACATTATTCAACACCTATCACAACATGTAAGAATGCGTGTACATGTCAACAAATCAGAATTCAGCTTTGCCATTTTTGTAAAATACAAGTTCATGTACAGTAAGCTATATATAAACATACATATGTGTCAAGGTAAACATATATGTTAGATAGTGTTTGTCATGCTTATATGCTTTTAGCTGAAAAAAGTTTCACTGTATATGTTGCACTGAACCCGCTGCCAGACAAATTAAGCTATCAGTCCACGCGTATCACACTCAACTTTGTTTTAAACTTGAAAAATGAAAGTTACGATTAAAAATGCACATCTATACATGCACCTTGTCTGGCCTCGCCATAATGGCAAACATAAAAAATGGCCATTTTCTTTTTCCATTATGTTTATGCTCGTACTTCAAATTTTAAACTTTTCATATCAACACTATCTGAAATTCAGATATTTATATGGCATATAATTTTTTGGTAGCAGCCTTTAAGGTGCCAGCTCACACCTTAAACATGCATTTATTCAGCAGCATGCATTCATGTGTCATTCAGTTTTACGTACAGGACAATGTTCCAAAATGAGTGTATCAACTTTAAAGGCAAAGTAACGATGTGACTGCTTAAAGAATGATTACATAATTCTCCAGAAAGTTCATTATGAATCTCAAAATAAAGTTTCTGTATGTTCTAGCACAAACATATGCGAGCACATATTCGTCCAAACCGATTATACAACTAATTAGACCAGCACTGACCAACTAATTTTTAAATATGCACTTCCACTGCATCCAAATTACGTACACATTGGTGCTAACATCTTATGATTAAATATTTTAATCTATCCAACTACAAACCCTGCAACTTCATTTTGTGCGGTACAAAGCTTGAACCATACCCTCCATTTGTGCACGCTTCCCCCTACAAAAAGAAACTCCAAATGTATGCACATACCAACAGCTTTCCATGCAGCAGTCTTTCTGCACACAGTCAAACAGATTCTTTGCTTCATGTTTTTTGCTACACCACTTCGCAACACTACCTCGCTGTCCAATAATGGCACGCATTGGATGTGCTTGCATCAAAGCATATGTGTTTTGCACTTCAGTGGCTTAGTATCTCGGGTATAGAGTTTAAGGACCTTTGCTTTGTGCTCATCAAAATAAAAAAAAGCTGCACTGTTCGCTCTGAGGCAATATTGATATCCGCTGCTGTGAACAGCGCAAAACTAGGCATTTATGTCAAGGGACAAAAGGGGGCTACTAGGTTAAGAGCAACCCCATAACAAGGAAGGACACGAAACTACAATTTCACATCACTGGCTCCTTCACATAATCGGCCAAAATAAGAACATTCGCAAGTACTCACACATTACAATACAGTCAACATATTGTAGCGTCAAAAACTAAGCAATAACACTTCTTCACATTTAAACATCACTTGCTTTTGCAACAATTGGAGAGCAATAAAAGAAGCTCACTATCACACAAGCACAGCTTTCTGCAGCAAAAAAAGTTACCACAATCAGTATAATCAACAAACCGTCATTTATTAAGTAAATTAAACTGAAACAGTATTGAGTAGATGATTATAATAAAGGAAAATGAGGAGTATCACAGTGCATACAGTACAACAGACTGCTGCAATGTCTTCTCGGGAGAAGCTTCAGGTCTTGCAGAAACCTAGCAATCAACTCTGCAAATAGAAGCAGCAGAAATGTTATAACATAACATAAAAACCATCGAATCCATGCCTGTACACAATGAACAATGTTTAAAAGGTTATAGTCTCAATGAACTGACAATTGCCCAATTTGTTTTTCAGCAGTGGCTGCAATTATTTTTTACATCAGCATCGTAAAAGTATCCTTGAATTGTATCATCTTGCACTGTATAGCAAACTCTGTATATTTATGCATCACTCTGCCCACTGCTGTGACAACCTGACAGACCTAACAGTACTTCAAATTTTTAATTATACGTTGCTGAAATCGTCTGGTGTTGCTTGGGCATATAGCGGTCATAATTTGCTTCCATGCCCACATTCACCCACATCTGCTGCACGCATAGCACATACATATATCATACAAATGACAAGAATAACATATATATACTAATTAAAGAATAACATACAATCGCATTCAATACCAGGTACACCATGAGAGCGCATGGCCCAGCACAATGTTAAGGCTATATAGTGGCGCCAATCGTGCCTTATTGTTGAGTTATCAGGAGAGAGTTTGGCTGTTCCTGTGAGCGTGCATCACTCCCAGTTGCTAGCTTTCACGCTGGAGAAAGTTTTCATCATTCACTAAATAATGATTGATATGTGGGGTTTAACGTCCCAAAACCACCATTTGATTATGAGAGACGCCATAGTGGAGGGCTCCGGAAATTTCGACCATCTGGGGTTCTTTAACGTGCACCCAAATCTGAGCACACGGGCCTACAACATTTCCGCCTCCATCGGAAATGCAGCCGCTGCAGCCGGGATTCGAACCCGCGACCTGCGGGTCAGCAGCCGAGTACCTTAGCCACTAGACCACCGCGGCGGGGGTCAGTGACTAAATAAATAAATAAACTTGAAGGAAAATTCTTAAGTTTGGTTGTGGATCCACAGATTCAGTAATTTTCGAAGCCAATATCACGACAGGGCAAAACAAGGATGAGCGTGAGAGCAATTGAAGGCAATGCACTTTCATAAGAACGGTTGGATCCTATCCTAATAACTCGAACATGTGACAACAGGTGCCACTGCACAACATTACAGTGTGCTTGGACACACACTCCCATGGTGTCGCTCATACCGACACTTTGGGAGTCATTACGTTGTAGTGCAGAGAAAGGAGATAGTGGCCGATGAGACTGAGCCGCAGTTGCACGTTTATTAGGACGCTGGCGGCACGAGAGACTGAAGCGGTTGCAGCTGCCGTGTCCACCCAGATCAAGAGCCAGTGCGTTCTAACCACATCGTGGCTTGCGCACATCACGAGCCGAGAGGCTCTCTTCTTCTTTTGCGTGGCAACTGGCCAAGACTTTGACCCACCGCTGTGACCTACCACTGCAACCATTCAGGACCCCTTGCTTAGACCTACGATTCGAGGAGTTTGAGACAGCCTTGGAGCTAAATAGCATCTGGACCCGAGAATTCATGTTCGAAATGTTTGAGTACCACCCACCACATGGCCTTGAGTGCCATCCACCAGAGCTGCCACATACCCGGGCTTTTTCCTTCAGCATGCAACAGAGATGTGCAAGTGTCTGTTCCATCCAAGTACACAGTGCGCTCAAGCCACCATCCTATCTCTGTTCAACACATCTGCTTGCCACCGCCACTGCTTGCAGTCCTTTGGAAATCACAGTGTGCATTTCAAAGCACACTGTGATCTTCTGGCATTGTGTTCCAGATACCAACAATCTGTGTGGTCACGCCCCCACTCACCGACGCTCATGCCTATGCCGATCATGCACAATTCACAAGCCATCATCGTGTTACACACCATCGACAGTGATGTGCTTTTTGATAGAGAGGCGACCGATGGTGTCACTGACGCCCGTTGTCACAAGGGCCTCAATGGGTTACATCACTGTTGCCTGCAAGATCCGTTTGGCACACACCTTACTTTTTCTGCACCAGCCAGTGTTGACCGCCGGAAATGTCAAGTACGCACTGTTCCTCACGGTAACTCGGGCTTCCTACGAGACAGCCTATATGAATTTTCACTCTTGCTGTGTCCCTCTCACTTTTAAAAGTGAAGCTCTTGAAGCCATGGCTCTATCCCGTCTAGCTCGTCGTGGTACGTAACCGCCTAGTTTGATGACTCACTCAGCAGGTGCGGACAAACAGACAGGTAGACAGATGGACGATTCATGGTTCGAGAAAACCCTCCGAAGCTTTGGCCGACTCATCGTCATTCCCTATGTGGATATGCTGTGAGGTTTTTTTTTTTGTACAAGTGTTTCAAATCGTGCAAACGCTAGGAGGGGGGTGGAGCCAATGTAGCACTATGCCAGTTTTGGCCAGCTGCCACGCAAAAAAAGAAGGGAGTAGCGCGACTCCTAATGCGCGAGCCACAAGGTGGTTAGAATGCACTGGCTCTTGACCTGTCCACTGGCCGAACACGGCAGCCACACCACTTCAATTTCTCACTTCCCCCTGTGTTTTCAAATGACACTAAAGAGGAAGGATGACTTAGTTTAAATTGACAAACTACACTCTTAGAACTGTAGTGCCACATGTTTCACTATCATAATTTCATTAGTATCGGAGAAAATGAAGGTTGAAATTTTGTTTTTAAATTTTGCACCAAAATCTACATAAGAAATTTTGAAATGTATTTTAGGTGTTTTCGTGGCATTGGCTCGATTATTAATCAACTCTACTCTCTTTCTCTCTGAAACTTCGTTGCTTGTCTACAGCACCTAGAGATAACAATGTACTTTATTTTTATCGATTGGAAGCTATGTAGGACGCAGTCGACACCTCCAAAATTTCTCATGTCATGACGTTTGGTGCGGGAATCTTAAGTTGGCGTCGCAACCTGCATTTCTTTTTCGCCCGTTGTCTCGCTTATTAAGCATTGTGTTGAGGTTAAAGTGGTGTTTTCGGGATTGCAAAATTTTACTTTACTAATACGCGAAAAATTCTTTTGCTTTTTAGTGTCCTTTTAGTAAAGCTGCAACCATGGTTTGGCTTCGTCGGGCATCGTCAAATCTCTCTGTACTATAACATATATGACCAGCTGGTTGGTTTTGAGTCTTTTCTCTAACGTCGCTAGTAGTGTAAAAAAATGTCATTATATTAGTGCATAAAAAAAAAACACTTCTGCTGAGTGATGGAGATTCAATTGATTAGATCGAGTTCCTAAATGATGAAATTTATTACATCTTCAGCTGGGGTCCACAACCTTGAAAATACAGTGGGATGCACTTCAAATGCACTTCAAAGCATCATCAGAGCTTTAGGATTAAAACACAAAAAAATTATGAATCTGCCTCGAATTTACTCATTGTGCAAGCGGACGGAAACTATCTCACATATGATTACAGCGCAGTTTGGTACAACAGATGCATGGTATTGATTAATGTAATAAAGAAAGCACGGCTTTAGTGCCAACACCTGTGTAGCAATAACGTTGGCAGTTTTTATTTCTTAATAATATTGTGTCTTACTTTAAGGCAGACCCTAAATTTCCATGCCATGGAAGTCAGATTCAAATAAGGAACCGTAATATTTGAATACCTAGCTCCAGTGACCATGGTAGCAAAACAACAGATCGAAACTGTGGCAGTCAACTTTTGTTTCACGTGGTGAAAAATAAACGATAGCAGGCACAGGTGCATGCGAATTAAGTGTAATTTCATTTTTACTTTCAAAGTCCATGGCATTACGCGAGGGAGAGGTTAAGAAATAAAATAATAATCTTTGATAGTACATTTTAGCTGCATACAATGTGACGATATGGCTTCATTACTCAAAGCAACATGAAAAATACTGAGGAAAGCTAACAAGTCAGCGATAAATAATTTTTTAAAAGAGTGTTTGAACAACACTAGAGCGGAAACAAAAAAAATTCGGTCATCCCTTGTACACAGTGGAAATGCGGCCATTGCTTGCAATGTTTTCACACTGCAGCTATCACAATACCTGGCCTTGACGAATTCGAGGCATTAAATATTCACCCCATAGGGCCTTCATGTGTTAGTTCACTATCAACTACAGTAAATACCATGAGAGATCAACTATCTTCACAGGTGTGCAAATCAACGTCTTGGACAGTGTAGGACTTGCATTCTCACATTCTGTAGCCCCCCCCCCCCCCCCCTTTCCTCGTGAGAGTAGCGTCGACAGCCTTACAATACCTTTAGACCTCTGGTAATACTTCTGCGCTTAAGCATCACCTGTTCTACCCTTTTCTCTTTATTTGATTATTTATAGGACTGTTTTTCATGTCAAATACTGCACATTTAGAGCATACCATCAAGTCTTTTCTAGCTCATGCACTCAATTGTACATGTCCAATTACAGCTCTTCGAAACAAGGTCGACATTTTCCCATCATCTTTTGGCAAGCTGCATATGGTTTTTCCGAATGTGCGTATGGAGGCTGTCCTTGCGCGAGAACTCGCTCGGGCACAGGTGGCAGGCAAAGCTTCCGACTCGGCTGTGCGTCGTCTTGATGTGACGCACAAGGTGCGCCTGCGTTGAGTACTTCTTGGCACATAGGAAGCACTTGTGGCCGCCCGTTCCGACGTGCTTCTGCAGGTGGTGGAGCAGCCGGTCGTGGCGCAAAAACACGGAATGGCAGAACTGGCAGCGGTAACCCGCTTCCACTGAATCCAATATCGGAACGGCATGGAATACTTGCAGGTGCTCTGCAAGCGCTGATTCATTATTGTCCACGAAGATGCAATGAGGGCACTTGAAAACGTTGGCGACGTTACCTCCAAAGGAACCAGAATTTTGCGTGATGTGACTTGCATCGACTTTCAAGTCGATGAGGTCGTATTCTTTGATGAGGCATGTGGAGAGAGAGATAGAAAGAGTGGCATAAGTGAGTGTTACGAGGCTAAAGCAGCAAGTAGAAAGATCACAGCAAAGCTTGATTATACAGTGAAGTGCTCAATTCAGGGCTCACTTCAAAATGTGAATACCCAGCTCAAAACTGCAACAGTTTATCATCCCTTCCTTGGAGTAAACAAAAGACTGGGAATTTCTTTTAGACAGGCTTGTTTCTTCGTTATAGACAACCAAATAAATTCTACACACAAAAGGGAATAAGTGAGAACTTATGCATGCAGCTGGGTACACCCCAGTCTCAATGTGTGTTCCTGAAAAATTCCTAGTGGGATGTTTAAAGACCATTAAAGGGGCACTAACACAAAATTTCACAGGTGAGATAGCCTGTGGGAACAATTTTCATGGACAAGCGTATATAATCTGCAATATATAAACAGAAAATACAGCTTGAAAAGAATTTTACAGGAATTCAAAAGTTTGCATGCATGATCGAGCGTCACAGTAGTGACACCCTTAAAAGTAAGCCCACTACTTCCCTCACGTCACTATGCTGCGGTCCATCCAAGATATGATAAACTTTATAGCTTCCATTCTTTTTTCGCCACGTTTGCACCAACAAAGTACATCTCGGTGGCTGCTCGAGAGTACGTGGCTGCTGTGCATGCATTGAAAGTTTTGTGTTTGGGAACGCACCTTTCCTGTTCAAAAAACCTTCTCCATGTGCACTGTGCAGTGCTCCATAGTTTTGTGTGCCGACATGGTCAAGCATCATACATACTAGGTGGTAATGGTAAACTTTTGTTATTTTTGGGGCTCTCTAAAACTTAGATCAAAACTAGTTGATAATGAGGAGCCTGTAAATAATTATCTATTGTGCGATGCAGCAAACGATGTGCCGTACAATCACTAACAATGCCCTTGCAACACATTGCAGAAAAAAAATATGCGAGCCCATAATTTTGTGTCAGCACCCCTTTAATGTAACACTAGCAATGTACTGCATTACACAAATGCACAGGTTTGCGCAAGACCTATAAAGTTTGATTTGAAAAACCCCATGCCTGACCACTGCATAAGCAGTCACTAGTTCACGCCCTGTTGAAGTCCTTTCTAAAAAAAGGTATATTTATACAATCCAATGCATGACCAAGTGAACTGGCTCGCACTGGAGCCCTACCAACAAAAGCAAACAAGTTTTATCACAAGTACAATGTAACAATGATACAACAAACCACTGGATATGATAAAGTGAATAACACTTCAAACAAATGGCAAGCTAATACAAAAACCACCATTTTGATGAACTGGGCAAGCAAAACACTGTTACAGCTGAGAACAAAATGATTTTTTTCCATGCTGTCCGGTAGAGTGGCAGTCCCTTTGCCGGCAAAGCTTGAGGTATGACAGAAATAATGCCAAAACCATCTCTGCAAAGAAATATAAGACAGTTTTAAAAGTTGCAGTCAGATAAGCCTGATGAAAACCTTATTTCTCTCTCACACATGTACTTACTCACACTCCCACAAAACGACACTTGTGATAATTGTACTGTACTGATTAACGCAATCACTGCTGTATGCCAATAACTACTAGAAAGGTTGAATCAAGCATGTTAATTATGAGTTACCAGACAGGCTAGAGTAAGGACTGAACATTTCACAAACCCCTTGCATGAGACCGGGCCATCAGGTTCAGCTGGTCAGACTTAGTGTAGAAACTGCTGTAATCGTCCGTAATTGCTTACCAACACAAAAGCGAAGACTTCATATTTTCTTAGCAATATTTTCGTTAATTTATGCACACTGCACAGCTTGTATTCAGTGCCATTGCTGCTTTAGTTTTATTCACCAGCACGTTTGTGGATGCGACTAATTTTCCGTGCAAATGGTGGTGTTTCAAAAGCATGTTACCTTAGTTCGCAGAAGTAACTAAATTACAAATTTGCCCGGCAGGATACCCTAACTTAGAACGCATCGGCTCAATTATCTTATTTCTCAAATTGTGTTTCTTGTTAATTATATTTTGTATTTCTCAATTTAAATTATGCATTATGAGTTTGGGCTGCTGCATTCAAGTGGGGGGTGGCCCTTACGCAAGTCTGCATGGTAGATACTTGGGCAACACAGGGGCAAGGATAAGCACCAGGTGTCATATGCTATGGTAGCAACTATATTTTATATAAAAGCACCCGTTTGCATTGTTTTCCATTACAGCAGTGCACCATGGACAAACCAAGCACACGTCAGCTGTCATGGCAGCACAACTTTGAAGGCACTCGCATCCCGTGTTGCTGTGGCAGTATAACACAAAAGATGATTATACGGCTATCCTGGCAGCAATATGCCATGCAGAAAAGCTTGTGTGGAGCTCGTTGGAACATACCATAGGCAAAGGCAGCACTGCAAAGTTGGAGATTTGCCTGTGTAGTTCATTTTTTTTTCGGTCCTTCACTTTGCAGTGCTGCCTTCACCTACACTATACCATGCAATGCATGGGTGTAGCACAGTGTTCCATCAACAACAATCGCACAACATGTCAGTTGCTGTGGACATACTTCAGCATAGGCGCTACATCTAAGCCCAAATGCACAGTTGAAATAGCAATAGCAAGAAATGCAAGCTTTCCTATAGTGCGGCAAGTTTTCAAACCTTTCACCTTGGTTTCTGCTAACAGACATACATGACAACCTTAAATATTGTTAAGCGCATGCTGGCATTCAAAGGTGTGCCTCTTATATGTTCAAAAGTCGGTATAAATACAATGATTTTATGGAAAGCAGGGCACCAAAGAAATATTGCCTTTAGTTCAATAGCTTAATAAAAGGAAAAGCAAGACAAAATAAAAATAGTGGCAACAGAGATACCACTTTATGTCCATATAATTGTTTCATTAAGAAACGTGTCAACGAGGTTGTTCAGAGCACACTGGCCCACAGCACAAAAACACCAATATCTTAACGACAGATTTAAACACCTTCCTTCGTACTGTTGAATATTGTGTAAAAGACGATGAGTGCCACTATCATCATTAGGATAAGATCAGATCATTATTTGGAATAAACAAGAGGTTGATGATGGGCTTCAACGCGTAGACGGCAGCTCGTCCTTTTCTCCACATCACGTTACCACTATAACTACACTATCTGCGTCAAATGAAAGTTGAACGCCGCAAGCCTTTGCGATGGTATAGTGCGTGCCATCCAGTTATCACGATTGACCGGCACGCGCACCCTGTTCGGTGGCTCTGCGCATATACGCGTGCCTGTCCATGGTGATAAGTAGATGGCGAGCACTGTATCATCAGGAAGGCTTGCCGCTGTTCGGGTTTCATTTGATGCAGATAGTACATAGCTTTTGATTCTTCTCAAGAATAAGTTCGCATTGACTACTATCTATAACTATCACCAATATGATATTAAAGGCATATGGAACATCGGGGAAGCACGTTAAGAGGTTGCTGCCATGATGCTTGTGCAAAAGATTCCCACAGATTTGACTTATGTTAATATATGTGCAATCAAGCATCCCTGAAATGAAACCTTATGCCATTTGCACAAAACAGAGCTGATATACAATATTCCTTTGACCTGTAACAAGGTTTGCATTGCTTAGAAAAACACGTGGTTAATGAAACACAACCCCCACTGTTCGGCTAAGGATTCGCTCTAGGCATAGTCACTGCACTCAGGCAGGAAAGAAGAAAATGTGCAAGGACTGCAAAAAAAAAAAAAAAAAATCCTGATGGTTCATTATACTCTAAAAAAAAAAACAAGAGAAGCCCTCAACGAAAAAAAAAAAGTTAAAAATGACAAATGCCGGTACTTTAGGCTGTAATCCCATATCCATTGGAAGCTTTCACGAAAGCGTCACATCTAATTTTGCGGTGATGGCCACACGTCACTGTCATCATGGCACATGCGCATGTTACACTGCACGATGCAGGGCTTTCAACAATAAAGCCGCAGCTGCAGTCCAGTGCTTCCTTCTTTTTTATGTGTGTGTGAGCGTGTCTTGTATGTGCTACTACATAAAATCATGAGGTGGGTTGTGTTTGTCACGGATCATGAAATATATTCTAGAAGCACTTCTTAGCTACTGCTGTATGGCATGAAAAATATAATCTACATACTGAAGCAAGCAGGCAGATAATAATATAATATGTGCTACATATTTTTGTTCAAGCCAACAAAACTAATTTTGCAAGAATCCCAGAGGAGAGAGTGACATGGAGATGCTGCCTTCAGTACCTAACTGGGCTATGAAAACAACAAAAAATGTGTTTTTGCCATACACAACATACAAGTTGTTCAAAGGATGATTTTGAAAAGCAATTCTGTCATTTCAAGGTCTTTGACCTTGAGAAGGTCATATCCAAGATGAGGCCAACAGCACAGTGGAATGCACCAGGTAGGTTTTAATGGCACATGGTTAACTAAAGTGTACTGTCACTCATTCTTGACCCAAACATTCCATAAACACCTGGTTGCTTTTCTTGTAAAGCGTGTTTGAAATTCCTGATGGTGATGCCTAGAATGTTCAGACTAGCTGCATGACAACAGGAGGAGGAAATTGGTCTATTATTCGGTGTCCACCACACGTCTCGGTGGTGCAAAAGGAGTATCATAGCATTAAGAAAGAGGCCATTACCCATAAGTGACAGTAAAAAAAGCCACCCCAAATCCAACCAGAGTGAAATGTAAAAAAAAGTTTGGGCTAAATGTATCAGAAATTTTGTTTTTATTACAGCTGGTGAAAGCCTCGCGAATCCGCTCCGCTTGTCTTCTGCTGTGTATGTAACCTAAAGTTTTAAGACAGATCTCCAATGATTAAGATCAAGAATCTTAATACTAGTGAAGGCTAAGTTATAAACTAACCCTTTTACACAATTTAGCATTCACAGTCTAAAAGGACAAACTAATAAAGCTTCATAAAAACATTTTTTGATAATGAAGCAACAAGAAAAAAAATGATAATGCTTCATACATATGACACAGAGCCAGAAATATTGAGAGAGAATGTTTTATCTTAGCATGACATTTAATATTAGGGGATAACTGAATGCCCATGGCCTGAAATGTGCATCAGATATGCTAACTACAACAAGCATGCATCACCTACATAGCTGTTACTCAAAGGCCATTTCAAGAAAGTAGGTGGACAAGTTGGCCGAAGTTCATTCTGTTTGAACAGTGCGTTATGTCGATTGTACCCCACTTCTGTCTCATCTCATAACGTGCTGTTTAAACAAAATGAACAAAAGCAGTTAATAAATCCCAAAAGAACTAGTCTTGTCACTCTGTACAGATTTTTTTCTTCACATATTGGTTGATTCATTGAGTGATTGTATTAGAGACAAGGACATATGATGCCTACATCTACCATCAGTGCCAGAGAAACACATTTTGGATCATGTGTTGAAAGTCCTCTATTGTGAAGCCTGGTAATACGTTTGTAGCTTCCTGGTGCAAAATCAAAGCCTCTTGCAGAGATTTTTATACAATGTATTTGGCTTGACAGCTTCACACAATGTGTGATGAAATTCTGGGTGCTTTTTCTCTTGTTGAGCTTTTTTTTTTTTTTTAATCACAGAGTCGCATATTATGTACTGCAAGTATGCTCTGTGGGAACATATAGAGGCACTATAGCTTCTTCACAATGCGAGCATTAATTAAAAAAAAGTGCTTGCTTCACCACTCAACTTCAGCTACAACTTCGATGTGCGCGCATTTCAAATTCCACACGGCAAGCAATGGATATACAAAAATTACGCCATATCCACGAAGTGAATGATGATGAAGGAGCTTGCTCTGGAGGTTCAATTTGCTAAACCGCGAATCCTCTGTACACCCACTCGATTATCAGACTAAGACGTGTCCTACCAGAGGCAGCGCAGGACTCGTGCCTTGAAACGGTGCCATCTATGGGCGTGTCAAAGGACGTCTGTCGGTCGCGTCTCATGTCTAAGCTTGCATTTTGCTGACGTAGCGTCGCTTGCCCAGCGTGCCCTCACATGCAAGAAGGGAGACATGTGCATTGCGTTCCATTCTGACCCTGTGATCTGCTCCAGAGAGAGCGTGGATATGGCGACGGGAAAGCTCCTAAAAGATTGAAAGTTGCAGAACAAGCGATGCGGCCAAACTAAGGCATTTGTCAATTCCTCTTTTGTTGCCGGCATTGTTAGCTGTATTGACTTCAGAGATGAATCATCATCATCATCAGCCTATTTTATAAGCACTGCAGGATGAAAGCCTCTCCCAGCAATTTCCAGTTAACCTTTTTTTGCGTGAGCCTGCTGTATTTTACGCTCGCAAACTGATTATTTTCATCTTGCCATGCCAATGCGGGTCATTCTTGGCTGCATTTTCAATCCTTTGGTATTTGTTCCAATCTATATATGACCACTGGCTGTCTGTTCCACACATAATGCATTGGCAATATGCAACGATTACATATTGCCAGTGAGAATTGATATCAGCAGTCTTCATTTTATGTCACACAAGAAGTAAAAATGTAACAGTCATTGCAGTAAGTGTCATTATATACTAAGTAAATGATAATAATAATTGTCACAGTTTTAAGTCCCGAAACCAAGATACGCTTACGAGGGACGTTATAGCAAAAGGCTTTGAAAACTTGCACCTAAATTTAAAGCACGTGGGCCACCGGCATTTCCCCTACATCAAAATGTGGCTGCCGCGGTCAAGGTTCCCTCCCGCGATTTTTAGGTCAGCAGACAAGCCCCATTACTACTTGACCACCATACCACGCCAGATGATATCATTGTTTGAGCATAGTGAAATACCACGACTGCTATTACGTGAATTTTCACCACAGCCAGAAACTGGAAACAAAAAAGAGGGGGGGGGGGGGGGGGCACTTATTATTTTTTTTTTTTTTGAAGGATTTTAGGCTGTCTGTGCGGCAGTTGTCAAAAGTTATTCTTTCACCACAGGCATTACTTTTTCACAACATGACAAATTTATTATCCCAGTTTACACAAAGCATTATTCATTAGAAGACATCACCAGGTCTATTCCAGTAACTGAGCTTACAAGCACATTCCTAACATTTCACTATATTTGATTTCATTAGGAATAGTGCCATCTTATCACCTGCAACAACAATATCATCAACACAGGACGTTGAAGCTAGGCCCAAGCGTGTTTCGTTCGACAGGAACAGTGCTGGTCAGCAGGAGGAAAGAGATAAGGTAAGAGCACATACAGTATTTTTTTCACGGGTAACCTGCTCCTGCATATAACTCGCACTTGCAACTAACACCCACACTCAAGTTTTCTTTAGAAAAGTCCACATGCATTTCCCACACATTTCAGCTAAGCTAACTAGTTTTACACTTTTATGGTTATACCAGCACTAGCTTGAAGATAGCGAAAATTTCATTTTCACTTGTATTCAGTTACCGGTGTCACACCCTAATCCTCATATATTGTCAGTGTCAGCCGTTACTGTTGCAGCCACTTTCTTTGCTGCAAAGCACTTTGAAAACCGATATTCTCGTACAACATGCTCGCTGACTTTAATTGCGAATTTTCCACACTATTGTACGAGTTATATGCAGAAAAATAAAAAAATACCAGGCCTGCACAGAAGGCGCAGCACAGTCACAGCTAAAGCTAGAGTAACGGCATTTCGGAGATTTTTATAAACACTCATTGGGTAACGGCTGCAAGCACACTTGCTTGATGCCCACTACAAAATTAATAATGAAAATTTTAGGGTAGTAGGCCGAAATTTGCTATGCTATTTTTCGTCAATTTTTTTTAGAAGCGTGGTATCCGCTAAACAATTGTGAGGAATTTTGTGCCAATTGTTCATGCAGCAGCTGACGACGATTAATTATACCTGAAGTGGGTATGTGCCACAGTCAATAGGTGAACAAGCTTTTGTAATGGAGCATTGAATGACCTACTCTCTGCGCTATTCGCATTGTGCGACGGCTGGTTGTTCTTTCGCTGTTTTAAAACGCTTTATAAGTCATATAAACACGATTGTTTTCCTGACAACAAGCCTGCATAAGGCAAGTTTGCCAACAAGTCCCAAGCCCGTGGCTCAGTGGTAGAGTACTGGGCTAGCACCTGGCAGACCAGAGTTCGAGCCTTACTGTGTCATTGGTACTAAATTTTTTCCTAATTTCGTGCGATGGGGTTATGGACACCGGCGGCGGCGGACAACTACAGCACCACGCGTGACCCAAGTTGTGATCTCATAATAGCTTTCACTGTAAAAACAGGTTATGTTTTCATTGTTACCTTACCTCTCGTCCCATCAGTCGTACCGTTCACTGGGCTAAACCACTGCCCTTTCACAAAATAAGGCCATACCTCAGTGAGAGTGTCTGTCCACTCTGGTGCACACCATCGCATAACATCGCATACCATAGCACATGATCGCTGCACACCACTCCTGCACACCACTCCTGCACACCATCCAGTACTTTGTCCTTTTAATCGCATGCCTTCAGATATTCTTGGTTGCTTTGCATGAGTCTCACGCCTTCTACTCATGACACTGTGTCATCACTTGGCAACATGGGATGGTGCTTGCGCATGTGCGCAACGAGGTTGTCCTTACGCGAGAACTTGCTTGGACACAGGTGGCACGGGTGCACTTGGACGCTCAAATGCATCGTGTGGATGTGGCGCGAAAGGTGCTTCTTACTCGAGAATTTCTTGGAGCAGAACGAGCAGCGGACGGCATTCGAGTTGGTGTGCATCTGGACGTGCCGCTGCAGGCGCCTCTTGTACACGAACGAAGAGTCGCACAGGTGGCACTGGTAGCGCACCCCCAGATCGGCGACTGCGTGGTCGTGCTGCTGGTGCCCGATGAGCGCAGCTGCATCATAGCTCGTGAAGTCACAGTGGCTGCATTTCAAATAGCTGGCCTCGTCACCCTCTGGGAACCCACAGTCATCTACGACTTGGTTTGCACCAGCATCCCATGCTTCAAAGTCGCTGATATGAGGGCCGGCTTTGTTGAGGCATGTAAATAGAGACGGAGAAGGAAAAAGAGCTGCATAAATGTATTGCACAACGCCAGCTTGCTACAGATCTCCCACACAAAGCGGAGGACAGCGTCCCCCTTTATCAGAACAACAGCAATGCACTTTATAGGATGAATGAACTGGTCAATAAAACAACAACCTTGATGCACTGCAGAGCACACTACACAGCAAACGCAAACTGACGACTGCACAAATGGTTGCTATTTGCAGTATGCGTGGTTCATGTCCCACCACGTTTTGAAGTTGTGAAAAAAATTTTCTATGAAATTTCCAGCTAACAGCTTGCAGCTCCAGTAGCAAGAAAAAACACGTTTCCTCAGTAATACAATCAAACATTGGTATCACAAACATGAATAGAACAAATGATAGGGCATAAGAAAATAAATTTAGAATGTTTTTTTCCACTGTAAGCATAAAAGAAAAAATATGCTCACAACAAATATTGCGTACACCATAGTTGACGTGGACTATGGACAGCTTCACTAACTTAACATTGCAAAGGCTGATTAAACAGGGGAGCTGGTGGCATTAGCGTGCCTTTGCTCTGCTTTTTGCCAATGCTTGCCAGAGGGGCCCTCCACTTCCTTTATGAGATTGACCTGTGTTTGTGCGGGCACTGCCCCTGGCCAACTCTTTTCACCGGCACAGTCGATCACACCCCCATTTTCTCTTTCCGACCACACCAGCTCTGCTATAGCCAATGCTTCATCCTTGTGGTCCCTCTTTCTACCCAGCATGACCTTCTCCACACTGCTGGACCTTTTTCTACCAGGTTTGAGCAGCTACACTAGGCCACAGAGCTAAGATCAACTGGCGGCAGCTCTGGTACTACGATCGTTGAGCCACCATGGGAATGACGGGTAGTACATGGATGTGCCTAGCATTTGTGCTTGCGGCCTTTGAACACACATGTGGCATTGTTTGTTGCTGTATTTTGGTTTTGTTTCAAAAGAAACAACTGGTCGTGAACTTCGTGAGCCGATTTGAATCGGTGAGCCTATAAAAGTCAAGATGGTGAAGCGCAACTGCCCTGCTTAGCCGATTCAAGCTACACAGAGCCAAACGGAGCCAAAGAAAGGTTAATTAGACAAATGCGTGTACTACCCATCATTCCCCTTGCTGGCTGAAGCGCCGTGATTAGCAGTTCCCACACACTCGAGCGCCAGAGTTTAGTCTAGGGTAATTATAGCAAACTCTATGCACTAGGCTTCCCTCTCATTGCTTAGCTTTATGAGGATTCTCCCTTTGATCAGGCTTTGCTCTCACAGCTAGGCTAGAAATTCTGGACAACGAATCCCCAGGGATGTTTGCCCATGAGCAGAAGCATGCAGACCACGGAAGCACAAGCCAAAACTGCTGTTTACGCCATCTAGTGACAAGCTGTATGCTGCCAAGCTCATTGCTTCGACCAATCGTTTGTTCAGAGCATCACTCTGATGGAATTCGTCAGAGAAAAGCTTTCGACAGCCAACAACTCACCGCTAGACTGCGGAGAGGGAAAGGTATATAAACGGCAACGGCTCATATACATTTGCTCACAGCTGTACCTTGGCTTTAGACAGCTCTGCTGTCGAAATCCCATTGAAAGCTTTTACTACTTTACAGAGGTCGTGAAACACCCAGAGTTTTGAGAAACATGGCAACGCCCAAGTATGGCTTCAACGCAAGGCAAATATTTCGGTAAATTTGTAGTTTTTCTAGAAACTGCACCGTGTCGTGTTATTAGCTCAAATTTAATCTAAAGGCCATTAACAAGAAATTAAACAATTAAGACTGCAGCTTTACCTTGACTGATTTGACAGAATCTGGCTCACTTTATCACATGTGCAATCCAGAAAGGGATGATCATGACTGCTCAAAATTAGGCAGCGTCTGCTTCAACAAGACAGGACAGAGGAAACATACAAACAGTACCCTTCGATGCTTGGGGAAAAATGGCCAGAAAAGCAAACAATACCAGCATAATATGTGCAATGTGCCAAAAATGTGCACTGCCACAAAAGTACCCAAACAGGCCTCTCTTATTTACTCAACCATGCATGAGCTTTTGGCAAAAATAGAGTAGCCAGCAACAGTACACTAAATATGAATGAAAAAAAAAAACAACAACCAAAAAACTGGGGCCATAAAGCAACTCCAGGTCACTGATCAGATCTTGAGGTTATCCAATGCAAAGTTGCAGGTCTTTTGCCATCTGTAATAACAAAACAGAATCAAAAGTCGATCATAACGTGGACGCCTTATGCCCTGTCCTAGGTGGACGGTCATGACAACAGCTAAAGCACATTGGCGGTGAAGGATACTGTAACACATAAGCGCTCAATAATAATAATAATAGTAATAATAATAATTGGCATTAAACATCCCAAAATCGCAATATTGATTACGAGAAATGCCATAGTAGAGGGCTCCTGAAATTTTCACTGTCTGGTACTGTTAACATGCAACACATCAGCACTTGTCATCTAGTGTTACTGCGCCTTCTGTACCCAGTTTGAGCTACCGCTCTTGTCCTGTCTTAACTTTCACACCATTTCATGACCCTTCAAGGTCCTTGAATACTCAAAGCCATATTATGCGTCCACTCATTACACCAGAGCTAAAAAACAAGTGCTACAGGAAGTGCACTTACACAATGTCAGAGTGAAAAAATCAGATTTAGAGGCAATATTTTTTATATACTTTCCATTGGTGTCTTTTTGTGTACACTGTACAAAAATGCAGGCCATGCAGCTTACAGCCAACTGGCCGATTACAGGCTGTCTGAGGGAATGTTGGAAGTCTTTTAGCTCACACAAGTAATGTCTCTTTTTGCGTTCCATTGTTCTGCTTTCAGTTGAGTTGTTTAAACCTTAGTTTAAACAAGCTTCTCTGGTAGTTCTGACACCTTTGAAAATTGAAACAACTCTCAACCACTGCCCGAATCTCAGTTGCTAAGAGCACCACAAGAACTGGATCACTGCAAGAGATTGTATACAATTACGGTGCAAGGCAGTCTGTATCCTTTCGCAAAAGGCAGCACTTTTAAGAATACTGCATTATTCCTAGTCTCAACATGCCTAGAGCTGTACCAGAGAAGGTTCACAGCGACTAACATCTCTGCCACACAGGCACATAATGAATGGACTTAACAGCCATTAAACTTCATAATGATTTAAGAATGAATGCCATTTATTTATGTAGCGCTATACAGGCAAATCAAATAGCATTCATCTCAACACCATTCACCTCTTATATTTGACAGGACTTGTTATACTGAGCAGTGCATACTCTCGAGACCAAAGCTTGCTCAATGCAGTGTACAGACACGCTCAATATCAGTTGAAACATGCTGCTGATGATGAAAGCGACCCCAAGGCTGAACAATGACATCGACTTACACTAAGTTAGTTCAGAAAGTACTGCTAATTGAGCCAATCTTAATTCCCCAATTTTTTTTTTATGCATGTGCCACTTTGGAATGTTAATGCTGTTTTGAGCACTGACATTACGTTGTGACTCGTATTGAGCACACTTGTACATGAAACATTTCAAACTACCTTTATCATGTGAAAATATTTAATAGATGACATCTTAGAAATGTTACGTCATTCCCTGGCCGCACTGCAGCAAAATTCCATTAAGAATGGCAATGACTACAGCGGCACAGGCGCTGTAGAGATATGTTTCATCTGGGCTTTGGATTCAACACACGACTGTCGAAGTTACTACAGTTGGTAGCAACGTAGTAAAAAAAAAAGCAACAAAATCAAGTTATAGCCCTACAATATGAATATTTTTACACTTAACTTGCCTTCTTTACAATGGTAAGGAGCACGTTTATTTCTGTTATAACCCTAAAATAGCAAAGAATTCTTCCTTTTTGGGTGACGGAAAACCTGAATGTTTCGTCAAGGTGGAGAGACTTTAAGGTTGTACAATCATGTAGAAAAAGCAGCAAAGCTCCAAATGTATTAGCTGTTTTCTCAACTCTTTCGTTACCACGCCTATCCAAATTGATCACCGGTAATACTCTTTTGGATCATCAATTTTGCATGTTAAATTTGTTTCTCGTGCACCCAGTGCTTTCTAGTAGCTAGTCCAGCCACTCAACTTTCAGAATCAATTTGAATTTGTCCATTTCGGCAACATAGTGATTTTTGAGAGGCATTCGCGCAAACCAATGTGCGTGTACTGTTGGAAAAGTGCACTGGGCTGGCGAACTTGACAGAAATGCGTACCCCTCGTGATTATGGTACAGTAACATCGAACTTCCGAAATGAAAAGAGAACCTCTGCAAGCGGAATATCGAATTAGAGTGTCAGCTGCGCAATTTGACCATGTTGAGCAGTAATGATAGCCAGTAATTTATGCCATATATTCAATAGAAAGCTGTTCCTAGGAGTCAGAAAAAATTCGTATGACAAAAAATATTTGCGAAGGTCTGCCGCATGTTTGAATTGTTGCGGTGGCCTTCTATGACAGCATACAGCAGCTTTGGTTTTGCTTGCATCGTTATATCAGACGCAAGGTCGCATCTGGTGTCACTAGTCGCTCTTATAATGTCATCGTCACACGCGCATGGGTGCGCATCAGCGCTGAAAAACGCATGCGCTGCTCGAAACTGTCTTGCAACCCCACCTGAATTGAGTGACAACAAGCTTAGCGTTCAACTTTGACTCGAGTTTTATGGCGACGATGTTTTGCATCAGCCTGACACATCTACAGCTGTTCATGGGTTTGTTTTGTTCACATCCTCAAGTTGTTTGCTCCGCCGCAAGGACGTATGACTTCTGACCTTAATGCTTAATCTTATGGCTACTCTGGTTACATGTGTGGTTTACACTTCGCTGGGACGCAGTGGGCTGGCGCCGGCTGCAGAGCTTCTCCCAACAACGAGAACACCCCAGAGTACATCTTGGCCCTGACTATGAAGCAGTGCAAAACGTTTTAGAACTGAGCCCGATATTGTCCTTTTTTTAATACGATATGCACAAAGGTGCCAAGAAATATGTTTGGATTCATATATTGAAACGCTAACCTATGCGGTGTAAGGTGGCTCAAAGAAAGAGGAGACGCTAGATGAAATAGTAAAGTTCATTGGACATCTAATTTATTGAGGGATTATTCACATCACAGGTATACATCTATCTCTATTCGAACACTGGGAGACTCTTATTGCAACACAACAAAAATTTACTGAGAAAAAGTGCACAAGTACACTTGCGTCTCATGAAAAATCATGCAATGCTTCCCCACATGGCATGAGCAACGAAGCAACACCTCGGTTCCGATTTTCTTTGTCTATGTGAAGAGAAACATTTTTGTACAACATTATTTTTTAATACTGTTTCTGGATCATTTATTTACAACATGTATATTCTAAATTTTCTTTGTTTTGAATATTTTTTGTATATATAGTGTTTTTCGTTGCACTCTTTACCAACTTGTGACCCACTTCTCACTTCTACACTTCTCACCTTTTTATTCATTCCAAAATATTTTTGTTGCTCTACAACATACATTCTTTAAAAAGAGCATATCATTGAGCAAAGTTTGAAATGCTGCAATACTTGCTGGAGTACTTTTTCATATGGCAAAATGATCTTTCAGAGACATATGAAAAACAACCATTTTCGCACGGTAACGAAAGAGTTAAGCAGCGGCAGCACCCATCCTTAATGAAGCCCGACCAGAGAATTCTACCAGATTAACCGTGCTAAAAGCCTGCACATGTCAGGCGTACATGACTGCTATAGCCTCACGTGCCTAGCTTGGCTGGTCCTAGCAGCCAGGAAAGATGGAAGTAAGAAGATAGGAAAGATTCAGAGTGAAAGTGAAAGACAAAGTAAAAAAAATATAGAAAAAACATTAGGAGCCCTTTCTTTATCAAGAAAATGGAGCCATGCAAGGCTTCACCTGTTTGTGCCTGAGCTACCTTTGTCTTTTTTTCCTTTCTCTTGCATTGTGCAATGCCCTCTCCTAACCTTTCGTTTCCTCTATGCCAAGAATCGAACCTCCATCGTCAAGCTGAGCAGCGCAGCACTTCTGTTGCTACAGGTAATGATGACCACATGTGAAAAAACAAAAAATGAAATGCAACAATGAGAGGCAACAATGAAGTAATAAGTGACCTTGATAATCAAGACACGTTACCTTATCAGAAATGACTAAGAGCCAACAAGCCCATGATCGAGAAAGAATCAATTATTAAAAAAAGGTACAAATATAAAAGTGACTGGCATAACTTAGAGAGTTTATTGGTGTGCACTCACACTTCTGCACACTTATTGGCACCAGCTTTCTCGTGAGCTCTGCCACTGCTGCCACCAAAACCTTCAACTCATTGTAGCTTTGCTTAAAAGGTAGCTGCTAGTTTCTCGTGGGTAAGTCAGCTCAGGGGAGCCGTATACATGAAGCATGTGCGAAAAGAGGGCGTGTCGCCTCCTTGAGGGCCTTAAAAGTCCAAACACATTGCACAAGCTTAACCCCATTGGCTCAGCTGTGTGCAGCCAGGCGTGGGAGGGGGGCTCAAGCCCCTCCTCGTTAGCTCGGGTCCGTGGTGACGCTACTCACCAAACGTCTGCTTGCACAGACGCCCCTGCGGATGTTTAGAAAAAAAAGTAACCATAGTAAAGAGGAAAAAAATGGCAGGCTATATCACACACTTTTATTATTGCATGACACTTCACAAACAATTATAAAAGGGTCAATGGCAACACAGTATCACTGTCAACAATACACACTGGTCAGATCCTACACCTCAGAGACCAGTAAAACAAGGCAACCTTTTAAGACAAGCCACAACAACCTATACAAAATGAAGCACTTAAAAATCTTTCACTCACAATAAGGCTTCAAAAACTACGGCAATTATGAACGAAAGGCAAAAAGCACAATTACAAACAGGATGGATGGCTAACTTAGTTCACAGCTGCATTACTCTCTAATGAATGAACAGCAAATAACGAAAAAAAAAAAATGTGACATGTTTTCAACATTACGAAGAATAATATGACTTGTTCACAACTGCATTTTTCTAGTGAAAGAACAGCAAATCACAGAAAAAATATGAGGTGTTTTCTACAACCATATTTACAGCTCACAAGGACACCTAATTACAGGCACATTTTGTATAATAAAATTGTAGAGGCACGTTTTTAATAACTATCAATAAGCTTTTTATCACTTCTCTTGCATCTCAACCAAGAAGCTTGGGGTGAATGGAATATATTATCAGAGTAGATGCCACTCACGCTCGTACTTACTAATATTAGGATACAGTCGGCCCTAGATTTCTGCTATAGAGTTTCTTGACTTATCATTAGACATAACCTAATAAAACAAAAAAGACAAAAGAGCCAAGGAAGGTGTAAGAGACACCATCTGTTATATGCAATGTAGTGCATTTGCGACTAACTTGATCACACAATTGGTGCCTGTGGCAAGTGTGGATGAGTTCGAACATTGATCCCCTTGAATCACTTCTCGAGACCATGCAGATGTCTGCTGGTTGTAAGGAAACCTGTGACAGTTGAGCCGCGATTTCGGGACTTGATAAAGTGCTCGAAACATGAACTGCTGCCTCAAGTGCACTTTCGAACGTTGCTACAGGTAAGGCTACCAAAAAGCCCACTGGACTGCTTACAGAAACGACAGAACAAGCTAAGCCACAGTCACATACTTAAATAATTGAAATGGGTATTTTAGAACAACTGAAGACTGGGCACATTCCTCTGTGTAGCATCCGAATATAGCCAGGCTGGCTCATTCGGTTGGCAACTACAACAGTCGATAAACATGGCATTCAAGTAACCATTCATCGCATTCCTTTCTATGTTAATCCAAGCTATGCGGCACGATGCCAACGCTACAGTGCTAGCACAAACGTTAAAATGTACCACCCATACAACTGAAGACAACAACCTAGAGAAATTTACATCTTCCATGCAGCCAGAAACTCTTGGACAAAAGCAACATGGCCGATGCACTCTCAACGTCCCAACTATAGACCTTCAAGCCCATGACGCCTACAACATCGGACTTGAATGGACAGCCAGAAACTCCTGGACAAAAGCAACATGGCCAATGAACTTTCAACGTTTTCAACTATTGACCTTCAAGCCCATGATGCCTACAACATCGGACTTGAATGGACAAAGTGGGTAAAATGATACCAAAGCTTTTTCGCAGCATGCAACATCACGTCGGACACTCGCAAGAAAGCTTTTTTGGTTCACTACATCGATGAATAGCTGTATGACCTATTCCAACCTCTGCCTGCCAGCACGTTAGAAGCAACGTCCTAGTATGAAGCGGCAAAAACAAAACTCAACTTTCATTTTGCACCATCAGTCAACACAGCCTTTGCTGTGTATCGTTCTAGGCAAACAAAACAATGTACGTGATAGTCTCAATAATTTTCATGCCCAACTCTGACAGCTTGCCCAACACTACAGCTAAATTGAACGCCAGCCATGAAATCAAGAGCCATATCATCTTCACGACAACATCGACCCATCTGCGGATTGCGGAAATATGCCATGCTGCACGCCCTAAAGCTGTCCAAAATTCTTGAGCAAGGACTGCTGTCCGAAGTCGAACGTGAAGTCTCTAAGATAGAAAAAAGTATTGACAGCGCTCAGCTGGCATTTTCACTGCAACTAGGTGTGACAAATTAATTCGAAAATTTAGAGCAGCACATAACACATAATACACAAACATATCATAGTATATCTAAACAACAACAACTTACTTCTCATAACCCAGCATGGCTTTCGCAAAAACCTGTCTTGCCAAACCCAACTTATTGAATTAGTGACAGATCATCAATCACTGCACTCATCACTGTACGTTGACGCAATCTCAATCGACATTTCGAAAGCATTCGATCGCGTCCCTCAAAACCGCTTGATTTTAAAAGAACGCCATCTCCAGCTTCACCAAAAAACAAATGGATTGAACATTTCCTAACAAACCAAAAACGGTTTGTCAGAATTCAAAACCATATATCAAATAGCGAACATGTAATACTTGGGGTACCACAGGGGTCAGTGCTAGGTCCACTTTTGTATTTGATCTACATGAATGACACAGCTACCAACATAAGTGCATCTGTCAGATTTTTAGCAGATGACTGCCTAATATATAAGAAAGTAACGTCGCCCACCGACATCATTCACTTATAGCCTGCCCTCAATATACTGTCCGATTAGTGCTCCGTATAGCAGATGCAAGTTAATACAGATAAAAAAAAGCACATCAAATTTAGCACGGCAACAAATTCTCAGACCAACTCATACACAATTGACAATATAAAAATTGACACAATTTCCCCATATAAACACTTACGTGTAATATTTAATTCGACCTTGACCTGGAAAAACCACATAAAGTGCATAACTTCTGACACCCTAAAGAATCTCGGCCTATTGAGACGACACCTGCATCTCGCGAACCGGGACACCAGATTATTAGCCTATAATTCACTCATTCGTGCTTCATTAGAATACGCATCTACTATTTCGCATTCACATTATTTCACTTGGTCTAATCACCTTAAAGTGGCCCCCCAAAAAAGCAGCCCGGTTCATCCTATTACCTTATTCTCGATTTCAAAGTGTCACAAAACTAAAAATCACTTAATATGCATTCACTCGCCTTGCATCGAACACTCACCCGGTCATCCTACTTTCACACACTCTACCATACCATGTCTTTTTCGCAATCTGATATTATACCCGCGCACCACATCTCGTCTAGATTAGATTATGCCTATAAGGTCGAGCCATTTTTCGCTCACACTGAAAAATGCCAGAATTCACCTCTTTCACTAGCAATAGATCAATGAAATTCACTGCCATCCAGCATTGTCACTATGAACAATAATCAGTCTTTTCAATCAGTGCTCCACTCGTTTCTTTAGCGAGATAACACTTTTCAATGGATCACTTAATTGTATTTTATACTGATCTTTGATTGTGTTCACTTGTGAAATCTTATTGTTTCTGTAATATATTTCCAGTTTTCCTTTTCATATGCTGTGTTCCTAAAATGAAATTGTATTCAATTCCTTGTAAATCTCCCCCCCCCCCCTGTAATGCCCTACGAGCCTTTAGGGTATACAAATAAATAAATAAATAAATAAATAAAAATTAAGCTTTACATCCAACCCACCATAGCTACAAGGGTCGTCAGAACCTGAAGCCACCCTGTCAACGATCACGTGAAACAGGAAAGCGAAACACAACAAACAACTGCCGCAACTGTGGAGTTCAGTGGCCACATCCAGCTGGTAACACCACAGTATTTACGCCATCTTTACGCGTATCAAATCGGCTCCCAAGGATAGTGCTGTTCCTCAATTGTTTCCCAACTGCCCTTCACATCAGTCGAAACTTGCACAGGGACGTAAACAACCACTGCGCAGACAGCACCTCCTGTCAAGCTGTCCAAAAAGCAAGGTGATGGTGATGCTACAAGAATATGCAATGAGAGAATCCACTCTCCTGTTTGTGGAGCTATTCAGTCACTTCATAGCGAGCTCAAGGATTTGGCAGAAATAAATCGGAACATTCAAGACTGGTCAGTTGAGGTTGCCGACGACCGTGTTGTCGTGTACTATAACTCAGTAGAAAATGCTGTGCCCAGGTTTGAGGAGGCTGTTACAGTGTGCTAACTTTTTCAGCGAGTGCCTATGGACGAGTTGCACATTTGGCAGTATACGTTAAAAATGGAAATATTGACGAGCAGACAGTGAAAAAAATGAGTGTTCACTTGGATGTGTGGAGAAATGTAAGTTCTGTAATGCCTGTCCTACTCGTTGTACCCTTCTGAATCGATAAGCTCAGTGGCTACTCAAAATGACAATGCATGATAAAAAAAGCGCACAACTTCCTAGCTAAAGACCGCCTGTGTTTTTGCTTGTTTGTAAGCCGCAAGCAAGTGAAAATGTAGCAAAACTAGGCACAAGCGCACGGTGAGAATTCAGCAGCACGAGCCTATTCGTGCTACTTTGAAATGAGAAAAGACAAAACAGGACATTCTCCTTGTGAAGAAGAAGACTTGCCCACTGCAAATTTTAATATTGATAAAGCACTTGGAACACTTCCAAAAAAAAAAAAACAGCAACTTATGTTCAAACTGCCTTCATGGCAGCAAAAGCAAAATAAAAACTTTGAAGGTGCTGTTTAAGACACTTTCTGCGTTTTGCTTTACGTGTTATTATGCGCATCAGTGTAGGCCAACTTTTAACATTGTTTTGTGTAACGTGTGCAAGTTTGATTTTCAGTGCTATCTTCTTACTTTTTCAAGCATGTTTTATCTTGTTGGAATGCTCATTGCCTGAGCTCTTTGAGCGAGAGCTTATCGAATGACTCTGTTTCGTTTAACGGTCTGACATTTGCAAGCGACACCAATGTGCGTGTGTACGAAGTGTTTCATATTCTAAATTGTAGTTTCGGGGCCAATTTGAGTTAACTTCAGCAGCTTCGATTGTCCCCAATCTGCTTAAGTCCCAGTTGAGAATCACTCACAAAAAAAAATTGTTTGGCTTAGCAGTATCATGCACTGACATTAAGTAAAGGTGTGTCATCATTATGTGTTCCTCCTGAGATACGTTGCTCGTGATGCTATTTTTACTAGCTCAGCCATATCTCGAGGAAATATTTTTCTTTCTGCTGGTCTGGCGATTTGATCAGCATTTGGAGGGCGCTTGCTTTGGCCAGAGTGGTTTATCTTTGTGCTCGACTCCATCGTTCTAGTGATCCTTGCAGGACTCTGAAAGTCACCACGGGCGGAGAGAGCAGAACAGCCACAATTCTCAACGGTCAACCAGCATCCTTCCTTCCGAGCCGCGCTAGATTGCTCAAAACTCCGGATGCATTGTCTGGCGGCGGGGGTGCTGTTATGCCACAGGCATGATCCTTGTTCGGGAGCGCTTCTTTCCACGAGAACGAGCGCAGTTCAGGCAAAACTCTCCCCCCTCCTCCGAGCGCCACCTTTTACGCAGAAGGCGGCACCGTGCAGTTCTGGGCAAAGCGTCGCCTCCTCCGCCGAACCACCGAGCCGTTCCGGGGAAAGCTTCACCTTCTCCTTGAAGCATCAGAAACTGGTCTCATAGAAGAGACCAAATAAGGCCGTGCCGGCCCCATGTTTGAACGATTTTGCCTCAGCCGACTTCGTTGTGCTGGCCGGCTCTGTAAAAACGATAACCTGCTATAGTAAATGTTCCTATTTGTTGCTGCTTTAAAAATGATTGCCTTCGTATTCCGCCTCTGGGTGAAGGCTTCAGAAAAGTTCGTTCGACTGCTCGCCGCTTTCGACTACCGCTACCATTGCAAGAATCCGGAAATCGTAACAGTGGTGGCAGCGGTGGGATGCCATCGAACTCCCGAATTCATAACAGAGGAGAATGAATGCAGCGACTACTTTTACAAGCTCCATGCAGTAAGTGGGCACACACACTGCCTCAAGTTCCTCATGAAAGTAGAAGTGGAGCGGAAATCCCTGCAGTTTAAAGTGGACAAGGGTGCTGCACACTCCCTCGTAAGCGAGAAAACCTATCAGAAAGTGTGGCCATAGGACGTCCCTCTGCTTTCCCAGGAGCCACTCGTTTCGCGAACTTGGTCATAGGAAGAACTCTGCGTCCTGGGAACAGCCCATGTTTGGGTGAAGTTCGAAACAGACAATTGTGTGCTACCGTTGCTGCTAATGAAAAAAGCTTGAAGCAACCTCTTAGGATGAGACTGGCTAGCTCCTCTCCATATTGAGGTTCACAGAACCCACCAGGTGGAACATCCAACTGATGAGAACAAGGAAGTCATCTCGCGACACCACAACGTGTTCAGAGAGGATATTGATGGCTGGCTACACAGGCCCCTTGATTCATCTGGAATTGGAAAAAGACGCCTGCCCTAGATTTTTCAAGGCTCGTCCTATGCCCCTGGCCCTGCAGGGACCTATGGAATATGAATTTGACCGTCTGCAACATCAGGGCATTTTCTCACCAATACAGCATTCCAACTGGGCTCTTGTTAGGAAAAATAATGGAACATTGCGTGTGTTTCGTGTCTACAGGAACACTGTAAACGCAGAGGCTGCATACCCTCTTCCAACTACAGCAGAGGTGTTCGAAAACTTGCACAGTGGAACATTTTTTTTAACGTTGGATTTGTACCAAGCCTACTAGCAGCTGAAAGTCGATAAAACAGCAGCGCTCCTCGCAGTGAACATGATCAAGAGACTGTTTAAAGTGAATCGGCTTCCATTTGGAGTATCCGCCGCACGTGCCATCTTCCAAAGAATGACAGAAGTAACACTGGCCGGCATTCCGGAGATGAATGTCTATCTTGATGATATCATTATCAACGGTAAAGGTGCTTGTGAGCACGAAGATCATCTGGAGCAGGTTTCAACGAGGCTAAGTGAGATGGGCCTACGCCTAAGAAAAGACAATTGCCACTTGGGCATCACGTCAGTTGAGTTCTTAGGCCACCCAATAGATGCCAACGGGGTGCACGCCACCAAGAGCAAAATTAAGGCTATACTTCAGGCATTCAAACCAACTGACAAAACGTCTCTTCGAGCATTTCTTGGGCTAATCTTGTTCTATGACCGCTTCCTAAGGAACAAGGCACATGTCGCAGTGAAGCTGTACAGACTGCCGGAGAAAAATGAGCACTGAATATGGAAAGGGGAGCATGAAACCATCTTTGTGGAGCTCAAACACATGGTTCGCACTTGCACAGTGATTGTGCATTACGATGAAACCGAACCCTTTGTCCGTAGACACGTCACCGTACGGTACCAGGGCAGTGCTGGCTCAGGAAGATGCTTTTGGCTGAGAGGCACCCATGGCATTCACTTTGCGTAGATTGGGAAGCACGGAAAAGAACTATTCCCAGCTTTACAAAGAAGGGTGGTCCATTGTATATGGTGTCAGCAATTTCCACAAGTACATCGCTGGCCAGCAAGTAACCGTGATAACAGACCATCAACCACTTATTGGTATCATGGGCGAAAAGAAACAAGTGCAGTCAGTACCATCGCCCAGAATGACCCGCTGGTGTCTAAAGATAGCCACCTATGATTGCAAATGGGTGTAGAAACCAGGCCAGGTTCAGCAAACTTCCCCTACCAGCGCATGTTGATGAGGCTTATCCGCTAGGAAATGTGCTCATGCTGGTTTCCACGCCAAGCATTCAACTAGCGCCAAGTCAGCTGGCTGAAATGACCCAACAAGACCCAGGATTGTCTTGTGTGAAAGAAAAGGTCAGAAGCAGTGAACTGCGCAAGCTAGCCAATGAGGAGTTTGCAGCATACAGGAAGCTCGAGGCCAAATCTTCCATTCAGGAGGGCTGCCTGATTAGGGGCTGCAGAGTGACGATTCCTCTCAAAGCGAGAAAGTGTATTGGGCCTGGCCCTCGAGAACCACAGAGGAATTGTTGGAATGAAAGCCTGCGCTAGAAGTTACTTTTGGTGGCCAGGTGTTGACAGCCACATTGAAAAGTGGTAAGAAACTATGTAACATGTCACCAGCCCCGAAAGGCACCAGGCAAAGCACCCACACCTCAGTGAGAGCGCGCAACCACACCTTGGCACACCGTTCAAGCGAACTTTGCTGGCCCTATGAAAGGGAGGATGTTGCTAGTGGTGGTCGATGCATACACCAAATGGCTGGAAGTGCGCTGCATGCACAACATTCAAAGTGCCACATTAATCCAGGAAATGCAAAACCTTTTCACAACGTTTGGGCTCCTCAAAAAGCTTGTGACGGACAATGGCCCGTCTTTTAATTCCTCCGAATTTGAGGAATTCTTAAAAAAGAATGGAGTAACATGTTACAAGTGCTCCATACTATCCCTCCCCTAACGGCCAAGCAGAGACGATGGTCAAAACAAGGCCAAGCAGAGACGATGGTCGAAACAAAACAGGCGTGAGCCAAGAACCAAACAGGAACATTTTCATGCAGGCTGGCGCTGTTCCTGCATAAGCAACACAGCACTGTGTCAGCAGCAACAGGAAAAAACACAAGCCACTATAACGTTCGGGCGCGAGATAGTCACTGAGATCCCACAACTGCAGCCTCAGCCGTCTGAGGAAATGCCCTAGAACACCAGGGTGTATCGCTCACCGAGATGATAAATTTTTGTAGGGCAAGCTGTATTCATCCAAAATTTTGGAAGAAGCCCTGCATGGATGGAAGGAAAGATAATGAAGAGGTTCGGGCTGAGGTCTCGGATGATTGAATGTGGAACAGAAACGTTTCCAAGGCACCTAGACCACATAAAACCCGGTGTCGACCAAAGTCAAAAGGAAGACGGCATGCCAAGCGGGAACAGAGAGCAAGGCGAAACAACTCGGCAAGCCCCTGTGCCGGCTCCATACATGCTGGATTCACCAGCAGACATGAGGTTTCCTGTCGAACTTGAAAAACAGTAAACTTAAGGTTCACTGTTTTTCTGTTCACTCGGGTACACTAACAGCCTTCTTGTCAATAATATTTTAGCTGGAAGTCAGCGCTTGTTCTGTTTTTTCCCCGTCTGCCGTGTATTTTTTCACGCTGTTAAACCTCAAGTATGCTAAACCAACTAGCCCAGTCAGCCACTTTGTTAAGTCACCGGCACACTCCCCTGTGGATCCAACAGCTAACTCCCCTGTGTCATCAACCTTCATCCTAACAGAAGAGCCAGGGCCACCACAACTAATGACCCAGATAGACACAACAACGGCATCACGTCCACAACGACATCGCCAACCCCAAGATCGCTATGGTGATTCTATCAAAGATGAAAGGGATGTGATGTTCTACAAGAGACACACTGCCGTTTGCAGGAAATGGGCCCACCGCCACTCCTGGAGTCGCAATCACTAACTTCCGGTCACTCTGCTGGGCGGCCGGAGCGAAAGGAATATCGGGTTACGGTTTCCCTTCAAGAGGTACGCAGCGCACGGATCGCACATTCTACAAACAGGCACTGTCTTGCGAACATAGAGCAGTTCGTACCAAGCAGCCGAGCGGTGTGGTTCTTCCGTCAGACCACCACGCAAACCCCACAAGGTAACAAAGACGAGAGATCAGCTCTATCCTATCCCTCACATCAAGGAAAGGATAGAGACAATCAATAAGGGGCGGTACATTTCTACTCTTGATCTCATTCGCAGGTATAGGCAGGTGCCGTTGACGACGCGAGCAAGTCGCTATGTCACATTCGTAACATCCTTTGCATCCTTCCGTCCATTAATACTCAGTTTTGGGCTCAAGAATGCCCCATTTTGCTTTTTTAAACTCATGCACAGGGTGTTTCATGGTTCAAATGACTTTGCCTTGCCTTATCTTGAATACATCGGCGTTTTTTCAGACTCTTGGGTGATGCATCTGAATCACTTAAGGAACCTGTTTGAGTGTCTGAGTGCAGCTGGTTTGACAGTAAAGACAGAAAAATGTAACTTGGGGGGGGGGGGGCTTAAGTGAGCTACTTGGGACATGTAGTCAGGCAAGGACGTTGGATGCCTTCTGATGTAAAAGTAGAAGCCGTAGCATCTTACCCGCGACCCAAGATGAAAACTGACGTACGCAATTTTTTGGGGCTTACAAGCTACTATCAGCACTACATAAAGAACTATTCAAAGTTGGCGAGCCCACTCACTGATACGCTGCGAAAAAAGGAAGCCACCACGTTGATATGGGTCCAAAAAAGCCGAAATCATTCTAAAATTTGAAGTCTGTGCTCATCAGCCATCCCATTTTACAGGCACCCGATTACAAATGCCCATTCAATGTACGATGCCATGCTAGCGACCGGGGCATGGGAGCAGTAATCTGTCAATGCAATGAGGCCGGGGCAGAACATGCCACTGTGTACATTAGCCGTAAGCTTACTGTTCAAGAGGAGGCATACAGCGCTTCCGAGAAGGAATGCGCATGCCCAGTATGGGCTGTACCGAATCTGTCATGCTATCTGTCAGGCACCGAATTTACATATCAAACCGATCACTGCCCGCTCAAATGGCTTCAATACATGTCGCCCAAAAATGCCCACTTACTCAGGTGGAGTGTGGCACTTCAGCAATAGAACTTCGATGTTGAGTAGAGAGAAAGAAAACTGATAGGTAACGCTGATGGCTTAAGTAGGCCGACAGCACACAGGGCTCTTCACTCAGTCTCACAGTCTGTTTGCCCATATATACCCTTATCAAATGCAGGGCTTCAGTGAGAACAAAAAGAAACACTACGATTTCTTCTTTCATGTTTTGATTGTAATGTACAAGGCGGACTGTTTTGTTTTACGCTCTTATGGACCCGATGCACCTCAGTGCGGGCAGGGCTCTATCCCGTGCTTTTGCTCGTATTTGTGTGGATGTGTTTGTATAAGCTCGGGAAAAAAGCCTCTCGTGAAGCGCCTGGAAAGCGCCATGGTGCGTCATTGGTAGTGACCTGGAAGACGCCACCACACAACAACACTTCAGGCAACCGGTGTAGCTGGTCACGTTCAGGTCGAGTTTCCCGCTGGCAGACGAGCTGTTGCGACCGGCGCCTGAGCTGACAAGGGAGCCGCGTTCTTCGATCTTCACACAAGTTGCCCAACAGCTGCCGGCCTAAGTCCGCCATGTATTGTCCTTTCTAGGTGGAAGGTGAGGAGTCGTGACACCTGATGACGTAAGCCGTTTCACTAGACGACCACAAGGTATACGCAAGACGCAAAATATTTCTAGGAAGAGACAGCGACGGCGGCCACTAATCGCCCGGCTAATTGAGCGAGCAGTTAGGCCGATCTTTTTGAGCTGCTGTGATGGCCCTTTTGATCTATGCTGTCGTGAGCTTCAGACTCCTCACCCAGTGGCAAACACATGACAAGGAAGAGCCATGTTGGTGCCACCTTGGAGGGCAGTGACCAGGCCTCAATAATGGACACGTTTAGTTGGTCGTGTATGCACGTCACCTTCGCAGGTTGTGTAACGTGATTGGACAGTGCAACCTGCATGCATTTCTTAATCTAGAGATCTGGAGAAAATGTACCCTTTATAATGAGCCAACCTGCTCATTTGAGAGAGCTCGCCATGTGCATATAATGTAAACAATCCTTTTGTCAAGTTCACCTTCTTCCTGCGTCGACATCTTCATCCCGGATCACCGGTGCCTTCAATGGTCGGTCGTGACAGCCATCACGGCGCACGCAAGCGATGGCTCCCTGATCACACTTCTTTTAGCCACTGTACTTGGTCCATACGCCAGATGTGTATTCCCCGGAATATAAGGTATGCAGCCATGAGCATCCCATGTTAGGCCGACGTGCCTTAACAGTGAGTGGACAGCAGTGTCTCACAGACATTAATTCCTCCTTCTGGCTTGGGCAGCACTTGCAGGTGGCTAAGTCAGCTGTTAATAAATAAACTACAGTTGCACATACATAACATTTGGTGAGGAGTTCACGAATAAATGTGGTGAGCTACAGCAGCTACATGCAAAAGCGAGTGAGGTCACAAAGACGTCTTCGCAGCTGATCAGGCATCTGCCGCCCTCTCCTAGAATAACTTTAGATGCACTGGTAACTGGCACTCTGCATTAGATGCGGACGGTTCGGGCACGAAGAATATTGTGGAACAATGCGTTTTGAGCCGCATCCTCTATGGAATGCCAGGATATAGACGGAAACGTACACATAATGGGCAATCAGATACAGCAGATGCCAAGCGATGCCTGCCCGCCTCGAGCACCGGCTACGCCGAAATCTCGGCGCAGATGCACTCAAATGCTCCTGTCCATCCAGGTGGAGCAGGAATGGGAGGTGACGGTAAAAAATCCACAGAACTCATTCAGCAAACTTTGCGCGTACAAGTGGTCACAGTCTTCCATGACAGCAAAATACTCACCACATGGGCTTACGAAGTGCTGAGGACAAATTTAGTGTATGACACTCAGAAAACATTTTCAGAAATTCCGACTCGCCTCTCGCGCTCGCTAGTAGACCAGCCCTATTTTAACTATCCTCACGACACCTACCTTAGCTTACCATCTTACACAAGAGCTGTGCGTTGAACTGTCAAGGTTACTCCTCATGGTTTATGCACCCCTTGGAAGCCTGGCTGTTCGGTTGTCCAACCTGTCAACTCTGACATGCTAGTTTATGGCCTTAGCTCTGTCGAATAGAATTACTCCTTGGATACAGGCATGTGCTGCATTAAAAAGGCGAAACAAACAACTCAATGCAGCTGCAGTCTTACACACCATTTCTGGAGAAGGACCACGCCAATCTAGGTAAGAGCTACTGGGGTCTTATAATTACACCGGGAACTAGACCAACCGACCACAGTGGTCAACAGGAGTGCACGCACGCAGAATTTTTTTACGCTTTTTGTGCCCCTAGGTCCTCTGCACCGACCTTGACAAATTACGTTGTCACTACAATGTCATCCAGTTGGAACACAACTGGCAACGATAGCATGCACCAATGTGGAATGCAGCTCAGCCGCTCTTGGCGAACTTGCCTCACATTCCCCGTAGGCCGAATCCACCGCATGCTAAGGAAATGATAGTACGCCAAGCATGTGAGCGGGTGCGCGCCAGTTTACTTGACGACGGTGCTCGAATACTTCTCTGCAGAGGTCCTGGAACTGGTGAAAGACGCGACGCGGGACAACCAGAGATTGAGGATCGCGCCACGTCATGTACTGCTGGCCATTCAAAACGATGAAGAACTAGCCGAACTGCTCGCTGACGTGACAATCTGTCAAGGGGATGTACTATCAGCTTCAAGTGAAACCCGAACAGCAGCAAGCCTTCGCGATTGTATAGTGCATGCCGTCCAGATATCACCATGGACAGGCACGCATATATGCGCAGAGTTTCGGAACAGTAGGCACACACCTATCAACGGTGATAAGCGGACAGTGCGCACTACACTGTCACAAAGTCGGTAACCGACCAACCGACAACATTCAACGAAGCCGAGCTAGAGCTACGAAATAAAAGTGCATTGCTGGCTACGACATCGCCAACCGCTGGTTGGGCCATTATGGACCTGAAACTGTACAACAAACTCTTAAAATTGATTAGAGTGACAGCGTGAAAGCCGAGAATTAGGATCTCTCACATCGAACGAGTTGAGTAAAGTGAAGCAATATTGGATACACCACGAACACAGAGAGAGATTTCTGAGGAAGGTTGCATGTGTTGCCAACGAAAAGCAAAGTCCACTTAACTAATCTTGGAGAAATATTTTACTGATTATCGACAGTAACGGAATTTCCAGAGTTGATGGAAGGCTGCAGTGTAGCCAACTTGACTATCTCCGAAATTACCTTGCTGTATTACCTAAGAAGAGCAACCTCAGTGAGCTTCTTGCCTAGCAGGAGTCTTTCTGCTTAATATTTTTTATACCAGCCTTTGCCATGGATTCAGAAAATGTTGGAGCACTTACTGCTGCTAGCATCGAGAGTTAAGGCATCACCTTAACATTAACTAATGAAATAGCCATCAAACATCTCCACGAAAATGAGCTTCTGCAGAGACCATACCCGAATCTCGTTACGCGCTATATACCAGTCAGATCTGTCTTTATGATTGACAACGACCATTTAGAGAGCCGCTCTAAAGTTTTGTGCAGAAGTGCTGAGAGGCGTTACAAGGATCTTGCAGGTCGCACAAAGCAGAGCATTTTCAAGATCGAGAGAACAGTGCGGATTAATATAAGTTGGGCATCGGCAAGGCGCAGTGTAAAGGACATTATCATCAGTGCTTCGGAAGAAGAGTCAAGTCGTGTCGAGGCTGCGTCAACGCAAACTATTGAGGCACTCAGACAAAAAAATCACATCTCTTGAAGAGAAGTGTGCACAGTTAGAGAAAACTGCAAGCTATAGCCCGTCACCCATGCCTCTGAACACAGAGAAAGTGGTGACTGTAGTGGGTTGGAAGACAGAACTAAAAAAAATCCGCGCTGCAGGAAGTTCTATAGTGGAAGCTCTAGAGAGCGTGCTTGAGACCTATGCAGAATTTCGGTTCGAACAAGAACATGCCTAAACAGACCACAGGCTCCAAGAACGGCAGGAAGCCCTACAAAGAGAGGGACCCAGGTGGCCTCGTGCTCTTGCAAGACACTATGGCCACTAACGAGGAAGCCACGAAGGGGGTGGAGGGGGGTGAAGGAGCCTACTGACACGGATCCCGTCACCGAAGGGGTGACCGATGACGATCCAGTCGTCACGAAAACTCCAGAACCTGTCAGGGCAACGCCAGCAGGAGGCACCCAGCTCCAACAAAGGAGAAGTGGCGGTCCGGACAATGGTCCTGGACCTAGCGGAGGGAATGTGGGAGGAGGAGCCAATGGTGGGGGTGGTGGCGGTCGTCGTAACAACGACACTCCACCACCATTTGCACCATCACCGGTGGTGACAGGACCGCCGCCAGAGCCACCTGACAGCTGCTCCGTGGAGGAGTACATTGAGTGGACTGCAGCCATGATGTCAAACGGAAAGTGCTTGCTCTCAGACAAGCAAATTTACACCTTCATTGGCAAGATGGGCAAGTTCGAGATGTCAAAGGCCAACAGGGAGGTGCTCATCTCAAAGTTTGCCTATCAGGGCTTTGACCCTTAAAGACAGCACATCAGGGCCTAGAGCAGAAAGACCTAAAAAAGAGAACAACCCTTGAGTTCATGACTGACTTCGCCACCATGTGTCTCATCTTCCTGACACGCGGCACAAACCAGGCAAGAATTCCTAGGAAGATGCGGCTTGAGGGAGCAGCTGCGATTAATGAGCTCATCCAAAACTACAATCTAAAGAAGGAACAGGTCCCTCCTGAAGACCTTACACTGTCGAGGGTGGCCCTGACATTGTATCAGGTCACCATCTACACGGTCTACAACTCTGCGGCCCACCTCCCGATAACGCCAGAGTTCATAAGCACAATCACCTTAAACTACCCGGCTGCGCTGATGACTCAAGCTGTGGCTGCTGCCATCCCGACAGACAAGCTACCCCATGACCTTGATCCATGCTCACTGCCTCTACCTGATAGAGTTTGCGAAGCTCATCAAACCGAAGATGAAGAATCAGGGACAGGCAGTGATCCTGGAATCGTGCATGCCTGATTTGAAAGCCGCCCTCAACAAGAGAAACCCAGACATGCTCTTCCTGAAGATCAGGCTGCTCATCAAGGTTGGAGTGCTGGTGCACGGCGCTCAGAATGAGCAGGAGTCTCCATCCTAGGCAGTCACCAGGGCTGACCAGGTCTTCAGGAAAAGGCACGGGAATGTATACATCATCGAACAGCTTTTTTCAGGGCTCAAATAAAGTTTTTTTTGTATACATTCCTGTATGCCGATTTTTTTTGTGAGCGAAGATAAGGAGATGATGTTTTTTTTAAATCCAATATTTTTCATGTTCTTACAAAGTTTTTGTCTATTATTTTGTGTTTCTTATTTATGTCTTACATTTACTGTAATCTTTTTTTTATTTATTCCTTATTTTTTAAATTTCTTTGTGACCTTGGGCCCTTTTGCCCGTTTTGTGCTCATTTTGTGATAATTTCTCTTTTTACATGCTCTTAGAAAGTGTGTGTGAATGTGGTGTGAATGTGATGGAGCAGCTGCACTTGTACTCTCGTTGGGTGCAGTCGTAATGGCGCAAGGTGAGAGCCCTGCTAGCCAGGGTCAAGGGTGGGGAAGTGCCGTCCTAACCAGGGGGAGGGAATGAGTGTGCGTCTGTGGTTATTTTTATGTTGTCATCTGTGTTCACTTTATCTCTTTCTTCTCAACAGGGGCAGAAGGTGTGTCGGAAAATACAAAAAATAAACTTAAAACAAAAAACAAACAAAAATCTCAAAAAATATAAAAAATAAAATAAATAAATAACCACAGATTTATTGAGTCAGGTTTCAAAAACTTACATACTGTCATTCATGACAAATAGGGAGGGGGGGGGTTCTTTGTGTGGACGCTCTGTGAACTTCTCATCCCTGACCTCAAAGGCCTCATTCACATCACAGTTCGCGAAAATGTCCAGATCCACGTTAAACGAAACGTCAAACGCGGCTTTTCTGGTGGTTGCATGCCCAAGTATGATATCCTCACTTCTTCTGACCAACGGTGTGTACGCAGCGTTGCGGCGCTCTTAAATAATTGCTACATCGGCAATGTTTTCTGGGAGCAACTTTCAGCCGAACTTCCAAACTTGCCAACACTCGGGATTATAAACTCCGACAGGGAGAAACTCGACGGGCTCGTTATAATTTTCAGGACGCCTGGGCAGGCCGCTGGTGCTCAGGTGCATTTTGAACAAGAGTTGAAGATAGTATTATAGAAATGTGCTTCCTCTAAAGGGCTGACTTTGGAAGACATTGGCAAAGAACCCCTGTTAGTCAAGGTGGAGGGTGATGGTTGCATAGTGAACAGGCACAAGACGTGAACAACGCCGTCGTTTGTCATTATTTAGAGTGACAGCAACTTGCAGAGCCATATAAGAAAGTTATTTTAGCATTACAGAGTCCTTGGTAGGCTAATACGGAATATAAATGTGGTAGCCCAAAGGGGTAGCATCCGTGTAAGTGACCAGGAGATTTCTGTATGCATCTGTACCGGATAAGATATGAAATTTCTGCTTGGTGTCCACGTGTCTTTTGTAGGGCCAATCCAAAAAAGCGTGCTAAAAGTGGTGGTAGCATCACGGTGTTCAAAACTCCTCCACTTCTTCGTACGGCAAAAACCGTGAGAGAAGATTGTTTAAACGAAGCCAATTGCATTTGTTCCTTTATTCAGCGCAGAACCGAGTTTCATCATACCTGGTGTCATGCACATGGGAATTCGTATTATGAAGCGCTTAATCGACGGTTTGTTGGTCGATGCAGAAGACCACGACAATAGAGCAAAGGTGCTTAATCCGAAAGCCTCGAGCAGCACTCTAAAGAGAATAATCCACGAGATCAACAACAGCTGTGTCAAGTTTGACGTTTGGCACAATGAACGCAAAGGAATGACGTTTACCAGTTTGACAGGTGGCAAAATGAAGCGCCTTCTGAAGCTCTTACTGGAGAAGCTTCCTGGCAGTCTCCCCGCTCAAACACAAGCCAAGACTGCCCACCTTTGGAAACTCTTCGAGATGTCCACCTTTGGAAACTCTTCGAGAAAGTGCTAGACCACTTCAAACACAATGTAGATGGACTCAGTATACAAAACAAAGCTTCTAAGTTCTTTAAAATTTTCCTAGAATTGCGAAAAGAGTGCAAAGGATACAGCCCCGAGCGTGTTACTCCATACATGCATATACTTGTGCACCATACCGCAAGCAAGCATGAGACGTTCAAATCCTTGGGATGATTTTCTAGTCAGAGAATTGAGAAAAAAAAAAATGGTGTATTGAAACACTTGCACCACTTGAAAACGAACAAGTGAAATGCTGCTCAAAATGCTTTGAAACTAGCCAAGAAGCTAGAGGTAGCCTATTACGTCCGCATCAGTCGAGCGTATCAAAAACTGGACGCAAAGTACTGGTCTGAGGGCCTCATTCAAGAAATTCGGGCCAAAAGATGCCGCTGTGCTGATGAAGACAATGAAACAGAAGTGCCTCTTAGTGTAGAAAACATGGACGGAACAGAGCTGTGCACTGAACTTCGGGCGCTGGGTGTGAGTACCCAGCGTTTCTGTTTCTAACTATAGGGCGCATCAGTCGCCCAGGACTTTCATTAATTTCATGGAGGAGTAATTCGAATTTGCTTACGAAGTATGAATCCTGCTGTTCGCGCTCCCGTGTATTCTGAAGGCCGCATCATACTTCATAAACAAATTCACACCGCTCACCCACGGAATTAACGACAGCCCTGGGTGACTGACGTGCCCTCGCAACTTCTCGTAGAAGACAGAAAGTGAATTAATTTAATTTATACAAACGTGAATTCGGACACACAGATCAATCTAGCACTTCAAAACAAATGCAATCGATGCTACGGGCGTGAGTCGATTCTGAAGAGCCAGGACTTCTAGAGACGGTCTCACAAGAACAGGTCTCAATTGCGTACTTTCGGAGTTTGACACCTAGTGCAGCAGAACTAAAATACTTTTTCAGCATTTTTGCCCTCGCATTTTGCCTTAAGGAGAGATGCGAGTCGAAAAACTGCTATTTTTTTTTTCGAATTTGTGTTTCCTTGTGTTTTGTATTTCTCCAAGCCTTCTCCTTAATTAATTAAAAAATCAAAGCTGAGAATCAACTAGAAGTTATCAAAAAATACACTTAAAGCACTCGCGATGGCTCGTGAACGTGCGAAATTACCCGATTATTGTGCACGGGGCACTTCGCTCTACGGCATCATCGGCTGTTGAAATTTCGCGGGAATGTAGGCGTATCCTTCTTCTCCCAGAGCCCACTTCGGCAGGGCGGCATTCACGCTAAAAATACAACAAAGAATTGTTTTCCCACTGCATTCTGGAGTGGCTATTGGGCCTTCGAAGTCGCGTGATATGATCGGAGCCCTGCTATTGGTTGCGAGCATTCCGCCACACAGTCAGATGCGAGCGCTTTCTTGCTCTCCTGCTTTTGCCGAGACATCGATGAACACAGCCGCCGGAATTATCATTTTCGTGCCGTGGATGCCAGCAAGAAACAATAATTTCGATCACGGAAGTTCATTACGCGGCGCCAGTATGAGGGAAGGCGACCTAAACGCAAGCAGTGAGCACCGGCGAGAGGTTAGTCTGCTGCTAGGCCTAGCCACGACAGCAGCAACGCACCCGATTTGAATTGTTCGAGCTTTATTTCTAGCGTCGATGACTTCGACAGTGCTTCACAATGAATGATAAAGATGGTCGACGACTAAGGCAAGTGTGAGGACGAACACGGAAGCACATTTATTTGTGAGACCGATGCGATCCGGAACCTCGACAGCGGCGCAGTATGCTCCAACTGCGGGCGGTGTAAGCTGTCCGTTCGAGCAGCGCCTCCTCTATTTTTAGATGACCATCAAAAGGGGTGCCGCTGGCCCCGCGAGCCCTCTTCTGTCGCCCTCTCTCATTCACCTCATTTTGCCGCTGGTGGAGTTGCCAGCTGAGCCTTGTTTCAGCTGGCAACTTCACCAGCGGCAAAATGAGGTGAATGAGAGAGAGCTGAGCCAGCTGAGCCAGCTGACACAAGGCTCAGCTGGCTCAGCTCAGCTGCGCATTCCGTCTCAATGCTTTCTGTGCATGAGTAGCGTGGTTCACCGTGTACGGTGGCCCTGCTTCCCTACCATGGAAGTTTAGATGAACAGCTTTCATCATGCGATACTGCTATGTACCTATGTGCACGTCAAGTGCGAGGAAGAAGAACCCCGGAGTTTTGCTCCACAAAATCCCTGCTAATCTCGAGCTGCGCCGACAGTAGATTAAGGTGATTTCAGAAAGGATTGGAAGCCAAATTTTATGTCAAACTATTCTGTTGCGTGCAGCGAGCACTTTTTTGCATCTGATTTCAAGGAAAGAAGGGAGTTGTGCCGAATGTGTTTGCATGCTACCCATCGTACGAACAACCAGTCCGTAGTAAGGTGCACAGAGACCCAAAAAGCCGCAAGCGTTCATGTGGACTGAGCAATGACAGCTGCCTCAAGAAAAAGCAAGAAACAACAATATCCTCCAAAACGGGAGACCCAGCAACGACTGACGACGTCGTAGAGACTAAGGACGCACCTACAGCTGCTGTGGCGCGAACCGTCAAATCATCCGGCGACAGCACGTTCCTTGTTGATGATCTCTCATCAGTGGCTTCTGCGGTGCTTTCAAGTAGCACTACCTCCGAAAAACTGCCTGTGTTTAAAGGCGTGGCTCGTGATCACTGTGTAGGAATATTTAGGTGTTGACACTGACCGGGCGCCGCGGCGGAGAATGCGGCCAGATCTTGTTCGCCCTTTTTAGTACATGCGCTGTCCGCAGCGGCGTGGGGCGCTGCAAATAAGGGGTGACAATCGCTTGCGGAGTGGCGTGCGCTGCTACGGTGGTTACGCGCCGTGCTTGCCTTTCCGTGCCGTTAAAGCTGTTTTTCGGTGTTTTTTGCTGCAGTCTGCACAACAAGGACTAGACGCTTACGTTTCAGCTGGGCGGCCGGCGCCGTGCGTAGCCTTTTGTGTCGTGGTTTGGGACCAGCCGCAATGATCGTTATGCAAGCTCACGTGGTGGAGCGGGCCGACCCAACGTGTGGATGTTGCGGCCTGTGTGCTTGGTGGCTGTGATGTGTTTGTTGTTGTAGTGCACGGTGTTGAAGTGGCGCGCTTGCGAAATCTAGCTTGGCTCAGAGGTCGACTAGGACACGGTAATGGGTAAGAAGTGCTTCGTACCCAACTACAGATCGGGCTACCAAAGGTGCGTTGATCATGTGCTGCTTTTCAAAGCTTCATCGGAGACTGCTCGCCTTGAACTTCAGCGCCGGGCCATACCTAGAGCAGATAAGATATTGCAACCGAGCGACTGACTCTGTGCGAAGCATTTTCCCGAGAAGGAGATATCGAAATCGTACTTCGCTGAGTTCGATGGCCAGGTGCTTTTAAATGTACCCAAGAAGAGACCGGTGCTATCGGCAAATGCTGTACCTAGCATTTTTCCGGGATGCCCCAAATATCTAACAAAGCAGACAACTCCAAGAAAGCCCTGTAGAAAACGAAAGTCTGCAGACCCGTGTGCCTAGCACACAACTTCTACGTTTTCCTTCCATTGTCCTCGTCTACGCGTGGTTTTCCCTCAAAATGTGTGCAGAAGAACCAACCAGCCTAAGTTAAAAATTTATCAGAAATAATTTAGGCGACCGATGCAGTCTAAAGAAGCAATTACACAAACACACTATTTGCCGTATATCAAGGCAGCAGCGCAATTAGTTTTAGTCTGCCATCTCAGAACCAGTTTCCACTTGTACGTTTCGTTCCACATAATATGTTGGTAAAGTTGTATAATTTGCACCACCCTATAATGTTCAGTGGGGAATTTCGTGACCCACCAAGCTGCTTTACCAGGCCGACTTCAATTATTCTCAACTGACATCCGCCAATCCCAATGTACAGTCGCGTAAGTATATGATATCTGCGCGGGCATACCTGAGATAGACAACTGCTCAGCAGCGCTGATATCAGCACAAACGACGAGCTTGACAGGAAGAACGCCAGAGACATTTTCATTGACCATTTTCTTGCCGTGTCAATGCACTGCCCTAGCCATGTAAACGTCATAAAAGTAGACTTGGTTTTGTTTTGGACCGGGCAATCCCACGTAGAGCGGTTGAGGGGGTATCTTTGATGCAGTCGAAATACGAAACATTGCTGAAGAAAGAGCCCCAGCAGGTCGGGTTATTATTACCATATTCTCTACAGGGCGGGCATTACACTGCTCAGTCAACATTTCATGATACGCGTAGGCTCTGCCAGAATTGGCGAGCATGCGCGTTTAGGACATTTTATTTTATGATGCGGTAAAGTAGCTATGCTATGCTCTCGGATGTCGTGCGCATGAAGGAAAAGAGGGAGAGATAATAAACATTATTTAGTTGCCAAGTGAAGTTCCTAGCTGTCGACCAGAAGCCTCTGGGATTTTGCAGCGTTTTTGGACACCAAAATTATTTGCATTAAACTCAATTCCATGATGAACTCGGAAGGGTCGCCGACCGCGTTCTCGCTGCTCTTTTGCGCACTCCCGCAGTTTCAGCAAGTAAAAATGGCAGTAACAGAAAATGATTTAGTGTCGACAGCAGTTTCAATCGTTGTGTGCCTTGCTGCAATTAAAAAAAACTCAACTTACACGGCGCAACATCGAACGATCCCGCAACATCTGCACTTCGGCAGCCACAACATCTGCACTTCAGCAGCCGCAACGTTCCGACCAGAAAGGCCCCTGTGGCGCGGCGCTGTCTGCCGGCATTCGAGCGAAGCGCATGGATTGCCGAACAAGATCTGGCCGCGCCGTCACGCGCAGTATCAACACCTAAATATTCCTACCCCATGCTCGTGATGAAGAAATCCTATTTGCGAGACGAGCCTTTGGAACACAGGCGGACACAGCTCGAACAAGTGCGAGCAATTTTCTATACCACAGAAAATGCTGAAAGAAAGAGCGAGCTTTTTGGCTTCACATATTGAGACTGTAGCAGACAGTGGATAGATACAAGGCGAAGCTGCGCAAACTGAAGGACCACTGCAACGTCAGCACCTTCCTGGATGTTGCCACGGTCGCTCAACAAAAAAGTGTGAAGGCTTCGTTCACTATGGACCAAATCAAGAATTAAACCAAGAAGAGAGCAACATGGAATGAAACAACTGTCAGGTACTGCATGGTTTTGAGAAATTTTTCAACCAGAGCATTGAATATATTCGTTCAAAAGGCCTCCTGCACATGCCATGCAGAAATACTCTGCACAAGTACATTGGCACTTCAACAGGCAAAGCTGGCTTCAGTCCTTTGGTTCGATTGAGGCTGAAGACATAATTTGAGTGCCTACCTGCAGATCAGTCTAAAGTGTACAGCCTTATAGTTGATGAAATGCAGATAAAGCAGGAACTTGAATATAATAACCAGTGAGATGCGTTTGTAGATGATGTGAACATGTGCCGTGATTTACAGCAACTGGTGCCAGGTGATAGGAGTGATCAACTGGCAAACCCCTTGCTGTGCTTTCTTCTTTGTGGCTGGGCTTCATGTTTTAAAATACCAGTCGGGTACTTCTTTACCAAGGCATGCACAGGACCAGACATTGCTGCAGGCAGCACTCATGTCGCAAAAAAAACTGAAGAACTGGGTTTTCAAGTTGTGCGTCTTGTGAAAGACAATCACAAGACAAGTGTCTTGGCAATGAAAATTTTGCGCAAAGGGCAACCAAAAACATCAGCCCCACATCCAGCAGACCCCTCCAGACACCTGTTCCTGGCATTTAATTAATACCTCATCAACAAAAATGTGAGATCTCAATTTCTTGCTAAATGCATTGGGGCCAACAAAGATATTTCTTCAGCTCCTTTGAAGGAGCTCCACAAGATGCAGAAGGGGTGAACAGTAAAACCAATTAGGTTCCTGACGCGCAAACGTCTATATCCGACCAACATAGAGAAAATGTGCGTGAAGCATGCTGTGCAGACTCTCTCCACCTGTCACAGCTGCTCTGCATTACATGAGAGGTCAAGCTGGCCACACCTGCCAACTAGAATTTGCAACAGTGGGCCCGACTGTCGAGTTCATGCAAGTAATGCACAAGTGGTTTGTTCTTATGGATGTTAGTAATACGCAGCAGCACATTCATAAGAACAATACTGACACACGACAATTTAGTGACCCAAATGACCCAAGACTGGAGTGGCTCGAGAAAACTTGCCTGGGCTACCTCGAGAAGCTACACCCGAACAATTTTTTGAGCAAGGAAACATTGCTGCCTTGGTACTTACAACAACATCAAACGCAATGTGCATCAGGTTTCTGCTGACTGAAAAAAGTTCATCTTCATACTGACAAGAAAATTTTTCAGTAACCCCATCGAGGCACTATTTGGTTTTCTTCGTAAAACCGCGGGGTGCAATGATGCCATGGACATGAGGAGTGTGTTCTGCAGAATAGAGAAAATACTGAAAACTGGCATCATTTCTTCGTCACTGCAGAGTAATATGAATGACTCGACATTGTTTTGAGCGACCACAGTTGTTTCCAGCGTTACCACTGGGAGTAACAATACCCCAGAGAACAATTTTTTCCCAGTGGCAGCCATAAATAGGTTGCGAGAAATTTGCACCAGGTCCAACCATTGGCTTCCTAATCCGGAAATTACAACCCTTGCTTTGATTGAAGGCTACCTAGCCCGAGTCATGACAGGAAAATTAAAATGCCAGGGCTGCATAGCAGCAGTTGAGAAACCAAAAGGAAACACGCCTGTTGATGAACTGATCGCATATCAGGACAGGGGAGCACTCAAGCACCCCACAAAACAACTCGTAACACTGTAAATAAGCCTCGGCAAGTTTGTGGAGACTGGGCTTGACTATAGAAAACAAATTGTAAGGCGACTAGAGACCAGTGTGGAGCATGCCGTAAACGCCTTGACAGACCTCCCTGTCCTGAATGCAAGAATGAAAACAGTGACCACAGAAAATAATTTCTTCAACTTCTCTGCAGAAACTTCATCAAGCCACTCCTAAGTAATCATGCGATGAACATTACTGACAAGAACTCTGTAATCAAAATGTATGGTAGCAAACCATTGTCGCAAAAAATTCTCAAATTGTAGTGTGGATTGTGTGTGTTTTTTTGTCACTGTTAATTTTTTGTCTACCCCAAAGTATAAAAATAGAGAAGCATTAGTTATGGGAAACTGGAGGTTTGCCTTCAGGCACACACGTACGTTGGTTGCTAGTATAAGATTCCTGACAATAAAGCGCCAGTTGTTAAAATTGGCAGCTAGGTTGATTGCAATGTTAACTTTTGGGGGGCATCTTTAGCACCTAAAATGAAACAAAGAAAATCGAATGAGAAAAAAAGGTAGGACTTCCCTGTCCCAACTATTTTTATTGGGCTCTTAGGTGCTGCTGGAAAGAAACATCCCTTAGCAATCTCCCAAAGCATGATAAGAAAAATGACACTATTGCATCAGGAGGGCAATAGCTTGGTTGTAGTTCTTCACGCCGTTTCCCAACGTGCACGACAACAAATTGCAGAATGACCACAATCAAATACATGAAAGACATACACAGCTTCACAAGGCGAAGCATCACGCTATCCCAAAGACGTAGTCTTAAAATCCGCGTGCGATACACAAAACAACGTAGTTTCTGCTACCCGAGCACATTAACATTACCGTGTGAAAACTGTGCATTGTTCACGAATTCCCAATCTATAAATGGCACAGCTGGAGCATCACCGCACCTTCGTTCAGAGCAGACGACAGGCCGGCGATAATGTCAGCTGCTGGCGCTGCATCACAGCAAGCACGCAAAGCAAAGCGTCCTGCAAGCTCCCATTGTTCAGCATATGAACTGACTGGCATCTAAAAATAGAGGAGGCGCTGATTCGAGTAATGGCAAGTAGACAACAAGGAATGGCATCGTTTTGAAAACTTTAGCGCTGAAATGAAGCATGTGCTGCAACTGTTGTTTGCAACGTGCTGCAATGTGCTGCAATGGCCCATCGCTGCAGTACCGAAAAAAAAAAAAAAAGCCCTTCGGGAGGAGGCAGCTTGCAGAGACTGTAAGGGTCCAGTATACCGTGCTGTATTATTCTGAAACTGTCAAATTTTTCAAGATAGCTTTGCTGACAATCTCTATTAATCTTTTCCAGATTAGTTGAAGAGTATAGCATCAAACATGTTTTTCAAATTTCCAAACCTTTTTCTTAGTTCCTCATTTTCTGGCAGTTTTAGAGCTTGTGCACTATAATTTGTACGCTTCATGTAGTCGGATTGCAATGAAACTTGGCATGCTTAAAGTTTAATATGTCCTGAATTCAAATAAACAACTTTCACAGGTCTCCAAAGCATATTCAGCTAGATAATTTCAGAAGCTTGTTACTTGAGTATGGTAAAACTCAAACTCGGCATTAGAATTTTTTTCTAGGCCAGCACACAAATGCTACACAACGTTTGTTTGCTTTATTGAATTCTGCAATTCATTAAGAGCAAGATTTGCTATTTTTTGGAGCTTCCTTGTGCTTGCTATTATTGCTTAGGCTTGCACCAAAATGCATTGTTTTTAAAAATGCATGGTCTTCAAAAAATTAAATGAGCCATAAAAAAAAATAAAAGCAGATTTAAAAAGAGGAGCTCGAACTCTATTACTGATTGATTGATTTGTGGGTTTAACGTCCCAAAACCACTATTTGATTATGAGAGACGCCGTAGTGGAGGGCTCCGGAAATTTTGACCACCTGGGGTTCTTTAACGTGCACCCAAATCTGAGTACACGGGCCTACAACGTTTCCGCCTCCATCGGGAATGCAGCCGCCACAGCCGGGATTTGATCCCGCGACCTGCGAGTCAGCAGCCGAGTACCTTAGCCACTAGACCACCATGGCGGGGCGAACTCCATTACTGGTAAAGGTTTCATTAAGCTATCACAAATACCTGAAGAAAAAGTTTTTCGAGTAGCATCTCCCCTTAATGATTTTTTAAGTAACAATAGCACAGCTGGACAAATGACTGAAAACTGAAAGCTTTTCTTTTGTTTACATGGCCTGCATCATGCCATGACAAAAAAACTTTTATTTCATAGGCTATGCCCTTGAATTACCTGCCCCAAACTAGGGATAGTGATAGCAACGGTGAAAACTGGGGCCTTACGAAACAAGTGTCGAGCCACAGCTGGGCTAGACTGCACCTGCGCGCAGGTGCAGTTTAGCCCGGCCGCGGTCGAACAAAGGGAGACAAAATGCTCAGGAGGGGGTGTGGGAGGGCAAGAGCGAGGAAGAGTACCATGTCTCAAGAGATCCCCTCACCACTGCTTCGGTAGGCGCAGCACGGGCACAATTTTTAACCCAGAGGTGACACCTGAGGGACACTTCCTCAACTGCCTCACTTCCTCAATTGCAGACATGCTGTCAATGTATGTGGACATTCATCACAAGAACTGGGATGCCATACTTCCTTACATAACTTTTGCGTATAACACTGCTGTTCAAGAAAGTACCGATTTTGCACCTTTTCGCTTAGTCCACGGTCGCGAAGTCACGACGATGCTCGACGCCATGCTCCTGCCCGACAACTTAGGAATATACCACACGAATGTCGCCGAATTCGCGCAGTGCCCAGAAGAGGCCCCTCAACTTGCTTATCATCGTATTAGACATCACCAAACCGCAGACGCGTGCCTCTACAATCTTCATCACCATGAAGTTATTTTCAAGCCTGGTGATGAAGTCTGGGTGTGGACCCCTATCCGGCAGTGTGGCCGTTCAGAAAAGCTTCTTCGCCGCTACTTCGGGCCTTACAAGGTCGTACGACGTCTCAGTGATGTCCATTATGAGGTTCTCCCAGAAGGCACTTCGAGACGTTCCTGTTTCACCCCGCAAATTGAAGTCATTCACGTTTCACGGCTCAAACCATACTTTTCGCGCTGTGAATCACCAGTAAGTGACTGACTTTATTGGTAACTTCGCGTCTTTCTTTTTGTTTCGTCTTTTCCTTACATTCTTTCCTATTTTTCTTATTTCTCATTTGACTCTTGACTCCACAACCAACTACGTTATTTTGTCTTATGCCATTCATTTTGCTTGCATGGTAATTTTCGTCTCATTTTCTTTTTTTTCCCTTCATGTACAGCCTCAAGACGATGCTTCTTGGGAGAAGGGGGTAATGCCACAATTGATGATTGAGCCGCTGTGGCTCATACTCGTTTTGCGCTGCAAAGAAGAGAACATTTTCGTTGCTCTGGTTCAGGTGAACTCCTGGCTGCAGGTCTTGTTTTGCTCGTGACAATATTATGGCATCATCAGTGGCATCAGCTTTTCTTGCCGGATGGACCTCTCGCTTTGGCTGCCCCGCTGTTGCAACTACGAACCGCGGCCATCAGTTCGAGTTGGAGTTGTTTAGAGCACCGACACGTATCCTCGGTGTACGTCACATTCATACAACTTCATACCACCCTTCCGCAAATGGATTGGTCGAACCATTACAAGGACAGCTGATGGCTGCACACATTGCTCACAACGCTCGAACTTCATGGATTGATGATTTTCCCCTCGTGCTGCTCGGAATTCTCTCAGCGATCAAAGAAAACCTCGGGTGCACAGCAGCCGAAATGGTGTACGGCACCACCCTTCGTCTACCTGGAGAGTTCACCTCTACGGCACCTGAAATTTCCCCACCTCACTACGTCGACAACTTGCGGTTCTCATGTTAACGCTTGCGACCTACACCAGCCTGACTACCTCCCAGTTAAAATGTCTTCGTAAGCAAAGACCTTTCTTTATCAAGTCACATCTTTGTGCGACGAAAAGACATCTGGCTGTCGCTTACGCCACTGTACGAGCGTCCATTCAAGGTGCTTAATCACACAAAAAAAGACCTTCACAGAGGCTGTAAATGGCCGCACGGACGTTGTGGCAACCGACCGAGTCAAACGAGCGTACATGTCGAACTCAGATATCAGTTTCACTTCCCTTAATTTAAACTGTCACATCAGCGTGAATTGGTCTAGATATCGTTACCCATAAAAATTATCTCAAAATTACGACTTATTTTCTGCGGGGGGGGGGGGGGGGGGGTAGCGGCACGTTCCCACTATCCCTTATCGCACCACGAATCCAGAGTGGTGCGCTCAGTGCACTCCCGTTTACAGCACCCGGAACGCTCGTGGCACAATCAACACACAATAAAGAGCATGTTCTCTCTCCAGCATTCGTCGTGTGCTGACGTACATTCCGCTGCTCTCCTACTCGCATCTGTGTATGGGCAACGCAAGTCGCATCCCTATATTGAGTACAGACAAGAGAGGCAGCTGCGCAGTTGCAAAATATATTCTGCGTGTTACAAACTTTATATTGAAGTTGTTAGATGCACTTGTGGTCTTGCACTTTCGTGAGACCATAGTGTCTTTTTCACACTATATTAAGATTTACAGCCGGCATCAATCAGCCCAAGAACAAGTCCTTCTGCAGAATATCTATTACATTTGCCTAAAGGATAGTGGAGCTGCTTTCCTTTCACATTTTTTTTTTTACAAAGCAAAAGTCATGGTCCCTCCAGAGTTCAGGGAGATTAGCCTCGTGGAAATGGCCGACTTCAGTACTTCCTGCGAAGCAGAACCCGACTGTGCAGGAAAGAATGGGAAAGAGCCAAAACAATCCACGTGTACTTCTTGTGGAGCAGTACAAAACCCTGGATGTAAAAATGCCTGGAAGCGAGATATATCTACGCGTACTTCCTGCGCAGCAGTATCAAGCGTGGCACGTGAAATCGGAGGCTAATACTGGCAGGAGTAAACGGAAACAAAAGCGTCAGCCATCAGATGAGTTCTGACGACTTGAATTACAAGCAATTTAATAAAGGAATCCGTTCAGGCCTCGTAAAGGAAGAAGGCTAACATGCTCCTTCGGGACTTTCCCCCATGACACAGAGCCAGCTATCCCCACAGACCTCTCAAAGAGCTGTAGGAATCACTGAGGCAAGACACATTCGTCGACACAAAGAACCACCTGTGGAAAAGCAAAATCACAGAACTCCTGTGCAAGTATTCACTCGAGAGCAAACTCCTGCCGAGGTGCCCGCAACTTGCCAAAGTTTCTAAGCGAGGCGGGTGATGAAGAAGAGGAGCTGGACACCGTAATCCTGTCTCTGTGGAACCAGAAGCAGGCTTCGTTTTCCAAAGCTACCGTGGCAAGGTCCACCATTGTTGTTTCCACAACTCATCTAAAGGCCTCTCAGAACAAATAGCCGCCTGAACCGGCAAAAAGTGAGAGTGAATTTTTCGTATAAAGTTTACGTGGGTCAACCATGCGGAAAGGTTATTAATGTGATTCAGTTTCTCTGGAGCTGGAGACAGACAATAACCTTGTGGCTTCCAGAAAATCTCATGCCGGTACTTTTTTTTAAAGGTGCCCACTTGAGTGGGACTATGTTTTCTTGACTTGTGCAAAAAACAAAATAGGCATTTGCCTAAAATCCGGTTTGTAGTCATTACGTTCACGTCTATTACTAAATCTACGGCGACGGTGCGACCCTTTCATGCGGCGTTTCTTCTGGACTCCCCTGACTGCGCACTGAAGGTTATGGGTGTGTTTAAGAAAATGCACCTCAATCCTAACACATTCGAAAAAGTGAGAGTACCATTGGCCTTTCAACTTTTAGGGCAAATGTCCCCAGGGTCATGTCTTCCTACAACAAAGTAGTACACAGAAATATCAGCAGAGTAGCGTCCACAGAAAAGTTCTTTCAGAAAGTTTCATTGACGATATATATTTTTTTCATTATGGGTTGTTTATATTTCCAGGAAGACTAACACGTTGATAAAAGCAATGATATCTTTGTGCAGAAGCTTGGAGACCTGCTTCAAAAACTTCGGCAGTTTTAGAGGAATTTCTTGTTTACTTAAATGGGAAGCTGGCTCTGTTAACATGGGCAGATTCCGTAGCGATTCCACGACAACTGGGCTTAGAGTAACTAGTGTCAGTGCATTATCTCTTTTGAAGTACTTAGCAGAGAATGCAGGGTTCTTTACGACATCACGCCTCGGCAACGACACCGTAGAGCACATGTTTGGCATTGTCCACCAGTTCAGTGGCTAATGTTCACACATCGCCAAATCAGTTCCATATAACAGTAAACTGCCTGCCGTTTTACAACATGGCAAAGAGTGCGGATGGTGCAAACAGCACCCCTGATATCATCAATACGTAGAAGACAATACTTCGAGCATCACTCTAAACATTGTTAATGAACTTTTTTCACAAGGGTGGTTATAAGAGGCCGAAGAGTCTCTAGCCAGTTTACAAGCTTCCCGTGCGAGCCACTCATCATTAGTGATAGAGAAGAGTGACTCGCGACTAATATGTTATGTAGAGGGCTACGTAACAAGAAATCGCATCCTGAAATTCAACTGTCGCACATGTGAGCACATCTTCCTTGTCTGGCAAACTGAAACTACAACAGATTTGCTGTCCTCGAGCTACACTGGGAAGTGAGACAGGGTGCAGACTTTTGTACCACTGGTAAGACTTATACGCATCCACAGAAGCTCTTGAGAATATAATCACTAAACGCTTCAATGTCTCGGAGCTACACATGAACAGCATATATGCGATGTTGTGGCTCTAGTAAAGAGCAATTCCCTCTACTCGTACGGTGTTGGATGCAACTCTCACAAAGAAGAAGCAAGCATGAGAATTTTTCCTTTTTATGTCCTCACGCTCACACATCTGCACTGTTTAGTGAAAGAAATGAATTAACAGTGTGAGAAGCACCAAGTGACAGAGGGCAAAACATATCAAGCTAAGACGAATTATTAAAAGCATGATGTTGTGATTGCACGTGGGCTTGAAGAGTGCCCTTGTGTTGGTTAAAATGATTACATGCATTCTTTCATGTTATCTCTTACTCTTCCTTGCCTTTCGGCACGAGGGGTGTAGTGCCGCATCTATTTTTTTTCAGAGCAGCCATGGGCAGTTCCATAAGCTTCCTTACAGGCAAAAGATTTTGCTAAAATCCGACGGCTTGCAGCTTTGAAGCCAAAACTATTCACTATTTGTTGTGTGGGGATCTGAGGCGTGCCCGCGACCATTTCGCGGGCATTCCACCACATGGCCACACCCTTTTGCTTTTCTGCTCTGCTAACACCACGTGGCGATAGATGGCGCCACGTGCGGGCACGGCACGCGGTACGCCCGCGCCAAGGGTAGGGTGGCTGGAATGGGGAAGTGTGATGAGCGGTGCCCTTTTCGCTTGTCAGAGAGGGTCGCTCGGCACGCCGACGCCGCAAGGGGCGCTGATGGCAGCGACGCGGGTAGGGAGCGGCGCACTTCCCTGTGTTTGCTGCAGGTGCGCTGGAATTTTCTTCGCAAGCAGTCGCTACATTGCAAGTATGCCATCAGTCAGTGTTTGCGCTAGGTCCCTCTAAAATGCCCGAGGATGTCAACGGTAAAAAAGAAGACCCAGCGTTGGGGCTTTGTGCCTGGGTGCCGATAGTGTCGATAGATCATGCATTGTACACTGCTGAGCGAAGTGACTCCCGCCTTGTATATTATATCCCAGGCTACGTTGCGAGAAAGAGTATACTTAGCAATAATTGTAATGAGTACAAGATTGCCTGTCTTGTCTCGAGAGAAAATGTGCCAGGAAATCTCCCAGCCCAGGCAAGCAAGCTGTGGGATCTGGGCGGACTTTTGCATCTGTCGAATTCCCTTTATACCCTCATCCTGAACCTTGAGGACAAAATAACTCGTTTATTGAGCTCAGCACGTCTTCACGCTAAGTCAGCCATAGAGATGCTAAAGGGGATTGGCGAGACGCAACAAATTGGCTGCCCAAAGCATGGTGCTCGCTTGACCAAAAGTGTGGTGCGATTTTTTTGCCTCACTCGTGTCCACTTTTTTTTTTTTTGAAAGGCATGAACCAAAAAAAAGACGAGAAGAAAGGGCGGAGAGTTAAGCCATGTGTACTCTAGTGGCAGAGCACCAATACCTCAACATGCATGGAAATAAATTTATGTTTTTGTTAAAATAGTGTCTCCTCTAATTCTGCTACTGGGGACGATTCTTGAGTCAAAGGCTTCGCGACACACGTAAGTTTTAGCACTCTTAATTCGTTACTCGTCTAAGTTAATGAGCAATTGTAGGCTGTTAAAACTTCTACATTCGAAAAGCGATAATTGAATGCCAAGTGAGAATTTTAGCTGCGACTCGCACAAGATTGTGCGTTCGCGGTGGAGCAGCAAAACAAGGCTCTTGTACTGACGTTCGTGCTCATGGATGAAGGAAGTTAACATGCTCTAAGTAATATAAAGCCTTCCAGTAATCGCAACGTCTCGTAACACACCTGCAGTTCTGCCGTGAGTAACCGCAATATTACGAAATCCACAAAAGTTGGTGTCGGGTCTCGCTCACATGCCTTCTCGAGAATTGTTTTCAGAGGCGAGAAAATATAGAGATACTTAAGCCACGTAAGACATTACAGGGCTTAAGCATCTTAAGTATAGTCGTACATTGACTCAATAAAAAAATGTTTGCACTGAAAATAGGTGACCACCTTACAGTGTGAGAGCAGGCCCATAGCCAGAAATTCTTTTCAGGGGGAGGGGCTCTTGCTAAAAATTAAGTGGAAAGGGGCCCCTAGCTCCCCCCCCCCCCCCAGCTACGGGCCTGCGTTTAACTGCGTGAGAGAGATTTCAGCGGAGAGCAGCACACGCTCATTCGTATGTCGCCTGCGCAAGGGTACCTGCGCCTCTGCGTGCAGCGCTCCAAGCGGCATCGGCGCACCTTAGGGACAGGTTTCAGCAGCCGCTTTTCACACCTCTTCATTCTAGTCACCCTACCGAGGGAGCGGTCTCTCCTCCGTGGTCGGCACCGGGTAAGCACGTGTTTTCCTTCGTCTGCGTCCCCTTTGGGATTGCCGGACTGTAGCCTGCCTGGGGTGGCCTGTGGCACCTCGGCAGGCGTGTTTACTTGAGTGCTAGCTTCGGTACCGTACGCTAAGCCCACAGCGGTGCCTAGTGCTTAAAGTGGTCGTACCACACCGAGCCGCACTTGCCGTAGGCCTACGCGTACGAGGTTTGCCTACCACTCGCGACCAGGACCAGTGACTATCGTGAGAGTGCGCATCATAGCCGCCAGGGACCTTTTCCCGACCGGCGTGTCAAAGCTTGCCATTGCCAGCTGCGACGTGCTCGCGGTTTCCCCTTATTGTGAACGTCCGCGTGCGGATGCCTTTGCTCCCCGCGTCCCAGGAGCGGACGTTGTACTGTTGTTCGGGGTGCCGCCAAGGGCAATAAAATGTTGTGTGTTTTGTATTTGAACACTGTCTGTTTTGCCGCGCCGCGCTAAACGCCTTATTAGTTGAGCGCGCGTGGAGCGGTGCGCTACACGCGAGTAGGTGGCGGAGTCGCGGCCCTGTGGCTTTCTAAGCGTGAACCCGCGGCGATAATTCGCTGCAGTTAGTAGCGGGGTCACCATACTGGCGCCCAACGCGGTATCAAAGGCTCTTAAGCCTTTGATTAGTCTTAGCCGAGTCAGCCCGGCCTTTGCGAATCAGGCTCGCCGCGTTTGCCCTCGTTATGTCTGGTCTGCGTGAGTTCTGTCCCCCGACGCTTTTAGCAGATACCGCACTGCTCGAGAACAGGGCCAGTGCCCGCCTTGAGCATCACAATCGTTCACCCTCACTTGTCACAAGCTACAGTCGGGATGACACGAGGTGCTACGCAACAGCTCCCACTGGAGAGGTAGCGTGTTTTGGGTCCGGGGCCATAGCCCAACCCGAATAGTTCACGCGGACGAATTGGATTGCTACTGCTTTCTTTGGAATGCATGGCAGTTCCGTGTCACAGCGCTCCGAAACGGCTCTCAGTGGAGCTTCCGGGGCGCAGATCGGCACCGCGGCCTCAGCCGTTGCCAAATTTTGCCCGCTGGCTGCTACGCAAACTAGCAGCCAAGCGCATTTCGAGCACGCGCCTGTACCACTAGCCGCAGGCGGCCTAGCAATTTCACGTGAAGCTGCCCCAAGAGTCAGCTGTGAACAACAGACGCTCCCCAATGTCGCGACGGCCGGTATCCATATTGAAACCGCGCCACGCAGTCTTGCTGGTGCGCACGCGCCGTTTATTTCGGTCACCATTGTCGGTCGCAAATTCTCGGCGTTGCTGGACACGGGCGCAAGCGCTTCGTTGTTTGGCGAACAGGTGTTGTCCCACTTGCAGAAGCCCTCGGTGCACTTGCGGGACAGCCGAACGACATTCACCCTCGCGAAAGGCGTGGCCCAGTTGACGGGTGCCGCGAGGTTGACTGTCAGATGGGGAGGCCGAATGAGACGCGCGCGTTTCGTTCATCTTCCAGGGCTCAATGTTCCTGTGATTCTCGGTCGGGACTTTCTCCTAAAAACCGGTATCGTAGTGGACATTGGGAATGGAGGCTATCGCGACGGACCTTTTTCCGAGCTAAAGCCGTTCATCAGCCCACCGGCGCTTTCTGTTGCCTGTGCAGTTGAAGCGTCTAAACCATGTCACGTGCAAACTTCGGGGGCAGGCCCCTGCGCTATGCACTCGTCGGCTCGAAATTTCCATCGCGATCGAGCGGCACGACACGAAGAGGCTCCGCATCCTTTGATTGCCTGTGCAACTCAATTGAATGATACACAGAAGGCTCGTCTGTCAGCATTGTTACACGAATACGATGAGGTCTTCACCGATCAACCCGGCTGTACCGATTCGGTGAGCCATTCGATCGAAACTGGCGACGCGCTTCCTTTGAAGTGAAACCCCAGGCCCGTCGGCCAGGCCAAGAGGCAGGTAATTGACGGCTTGCTGGACGAGATGCTCTCAGCTGGCATTGTTCGCCGTTCGTCCAGCGCCTGGGCATCTCCAATTGTGTTGGTGCCTAAGGCCGCGTCCACACTGAGCACTCCGGCCGCCGAAAGTGCTTCGAATCCGGTTCGGCGCCGGCGAGATCCGCCGAAAGGACCCTCTCCACGCCGATCGCTCTCGGACCAATTTTTGCGGCGTCGCCGCCGAATCGTCTCGCGGCGAACCAATAGGGGGCGCTAGCCGAAGAACTCGAAGAAATGGCGGCCGAGAGCAACTCGCTTGTCATGTCGCAGTCGAGCAGCGTGCGCGTAGCTGAAATGCTGATCGAATTGATGGGCAACCACCCCGTCCTGTACGATAAACGTCACCCAAAACACAAAGACAGCTTGCTGAAGGACGACTTATGGAGGAAAATCGGAAACGAGCTCGGAATGACTGGTAAGTACGAGTTTATGTGCCTATATTGCTTTGCTCCTTATTGTGAACACCTTGTGCTGTGGAAGTACTCATGCTTCTCGTCCGCGTTGCAACGAACGTGGAAACGCACGCGTACTGGCCGTTTGATCGTGCTCTTCAGTGCGCTGTTTGATGTCAACAACGGAAATGCTAGACAGACATCGTGCTCATTGAACGATGGGCTCAGCGATGCAGGTACGCTCCAGGGGAGACAGCGCCGGCATTGTGCTTGTCTGTTCACCATCCTGCTTGCCCTGCGTTGTATTCACGAATGTCGCATGAGTTGAATTTGATTTGACAACTAAAGGCAGCACGTTTGTGCTGGCTTGACGCATTGTAAAGGCGCATCATTCGAAGCACGTTTGTGCTGAATTGAACACGGTAGCAACCTAATTTAAGGTCTAGAAACGTATCCCAATATGCTGCTTGGCTGGTTGAATAGAGCGAGTGTGGCTATACTTACCAAAAAGAAGTAATGAAAACATAGGTGTTTTTCTAAAGCAGGTACACTCTGCAGCAGGTCCTCCCCTCCAGAAATAAAATTTTATCACTACGCGCAGGGTTAAAAAGAGCGCGCATTTTAACGAGCGAGTCATACAGCCATGCATACTTAGATTGTCTTGTGCATTACGTGCTGCTCTTTCGTCCCGTAAATATATGCAAGCAACTTACTGCTTTGTGAACCTAGCGACATTCACATTGTGTTGGTGTAAAATTTGCAAGGATGTGAAAAGCTTGCCTAATACGTAAACTGAATTCTCCACAGGAATGCAAGCACATGCAAAATTCAAGAACTTGAAAGACACCTTTACAAAACACAAGAACAAAATTAAGGGCTCCATGAAAAGTGGTGCAGGGGCTGGAGATGTTCACAACGTCAAATGGGTGCATTTCAAGGCAATGATGTCCATGATGAGTCCCATGCTCAAAGAACCAATGTAAGCCAAATTTTGTGATCCTTTTTATTTTTTATAAATCAATCAATGCAATGAAAGTGTACACAACTTAAAAAAACAACGCAAAGACATAATGCTCTCCTGTATGCAGAACTGCCGGCCACAATTGCACATGCTAAAAAGAAAATCACAGTTTACTTGCACAACAAATCAAGAATTCATTAATGCCCCTACAACGAAATACGTCGGCTGAGAACAAATATTTCAGCCACGATGAGCTGATAGAATGGTAGATCACTACTGCATAAGATTCTAAGCTTCGTAGTTTTGCTGTTTAGCAATTTTCAGAGTGACACATCAGTAAACACGTACACACACAATGCAAAGCACAAAGTTAACGTTTCATAGTTACTGATGCACTGGCCTCACTGCTTGTTGACGTCAAATAAGCTTAACAAATAAATCAGCATACTTTTATTTACAAAATCATGAAGACTACAATGAGGAAGCAATTACAACAGATGACATTAACATATTTGATTAGTAAATGTTTATAAACATGTAGTGAATAAGAAAGACGTTGATACCATCAGGTCAGCTCTCATCAGCACAAGAAAAAGGCACGAGATCGGCGATCAAGCACCGTCATCTGGGTCCGCCTGCGTTCCTTTAGAGCTACCACCCGCTTGCTCAGTCCTTCAATAAACCCCTCTTTACAAAAAGAACATAGCGTACTGCATAACTTGCTCATCGAAATTTTTTTAAGGCCTGATTGCTGTAGCATAACTAAAAAATGTTAATGTTTTCCAGCATTTCTACAAACGTAGGATTCATCAATCCCGATCGGTAAGTTGTAAGAAAGGTACCAAAATAACTTTGCCAGCAGGAAAATGCATGATAGTGCTAAGAAGATGATGAAAACATTTGCTATCACCTAAAAAGCCATTTTCTGCATGCCTACCAAAGACGCTAACAATCAAATGAACGGGTGAAGGAATGGATGTGGTGAAAGTGAATGTTGTGAGGTGCACTTTTTTAATGAGTCAAGCAAATAGGGCTTGCAGTGCAAAAGCATGTTACCTGATAAAGTTAACACCACTTGTGCATTCAGAAAATAAAGTTTAAGCAGTATATCACCTCGTAATATTATCTAGCTTTTGCAACAATCACCAACAATAATTATTTCTCATTGATAAAATATTATTTTCTCTACATCACAAATGTTTCACGCGAGTTCATCTTTCCGACCTTTAACATAGAGCATCAAGTGAGCGGAGTCCGGCGCCTGCAAGTAACAGCAGCAGTGGCAACGCAGAGGAGGGCCAGGTCGACTACGACAACCATGTCACAGTCATCTTGGATGAACCACTAGAACAGCCTGCATCTTCGTCCGGTGCAACACCTGCAAACACCGAGAGACAGGTCACAGCAATTTATTTAACATAAAATATCCGAAGTGAAACGTTGCACGTTTCATTTTACTCTTTAGCTGTAATACAATATTCATGTACCCAACACCAATCTACTTCGTAGGTCAGACAGTGCAGAGGGCGAACAAAATACAAGGAAGCAGGCTGAGCGGTAAGTTGTTCCAACAGAAGCATGACAGCTTTTTTTTATCCGGCATTCGCACTTGCTACATTTTACGATACTTCCCTTTCTTGGCGTTATGTCACTCAGTTTTCTTGTTTTTCACTGACAGGCCGCGCAAGGTTCCAAGAATAGCGGCCAGTGGTGCAACGTAAGAACAAAAGCTCTGACAATGTAACGATCATGTGTCAAAAGTAGGCATTGCTTTTTTTCAGTTCATCAAAGACAATCTCCCATATCGACATCGCAAGCGAATGCCTTCATCAACTGCGTGCCGTCAAGGCAGCACAGGAATCAAAGGAACAGCACGACCTTCCTTATTTTTTCGGCATGTCATTGGTGCAACAGCTGCGCTTGTTAAACTCCCAAACTCCCAGCAGGTAGATGCTATGACAGCACTACAAGAAGTGATGCAAAAAAAGATCAGTAAAGCAACGCTTGAACTCGAATTCGGCAATTAGCTGTCAATGTCAAAGGGGTTAAAGTGCATAAATCCCCCCCTCTCAAAACATAAAGGGACATATTTGCCATGTGCTGATGTACTTTTCTGAACCCCTTACACGAAATCCAACGACAAGTAGGCAGATGACCATTCCCAATTGATATCAGCCTCTTTTTAGTTTTAATAGTCATGTAGTGTTCTTTAAAATTGGACTTTAGCTTAATACTTGCTTTTTTACAACACAGATTTATTTTTCATGAAAGTACACAAAATAAACTTGGATTGGATTTGTGGGATTCAACGTCCCAAAACCACCATATGATTATGAGAGACGCCGTAGTGGAGGGCTCCGGAAATTTTGACTACGTGGGGTTCTTTAACGTGCACCCAAATCTGAGTACACAGGCCTACAACATTTCCGCCTCCATCGGAAATGCAGCTGCCGCAGCCGGGATTTGAACCCGCGACCTGCAGGTCAGCAGCCGAGTAACAAAATAAACTTGGTAAAGCAAGTGAAAAGATTTGTATTTAAGAAAAATAAAAATTTCACTTTTCGAGTGGCATCTCCCCTAGTTGAAAAACAAGGGAGGAAGGAAAATAGGAGGAAAAGAACGGCAGGGAGGTTAACCAGCCTATAGGCAGCCGGTTTGTAACCCTGTGCATGAGAGGGGGATGGGGGAAATAAAAGATAGAGCAAAGAGGGAAGAGAGATAAACACAGCACATTCGGCAGCACACGCGCGCACACTCAGTCATTGTCTAGTCTTGTCATACACTTTTCATGCATATAGTTGAAAAACAATATGCATGAGAAGTGTACGGAGCAAGTGTTTTGTCGCAGCTTTGTAAGTTGAGTTGATTCTGTTGGGCAAGTAGCTTGATGTGTATTGTGAATTGTAAAGAGCAGACCTCAGGACATACAGCAGAACACCTCTAGCTTTCATCTTTGTTTGAAGTCAGTATTTTCCTGTTTTGTGCTGCAATATAATGCACACTTTTTAAAACATTGTGGCAGTTGTGTCTACGTTTACAGAACCGTTTTAGTGTTTCATCATAGACATCACAAGGAGGATCAGGTTGTTTCTCTACATGACTGTCATGATAACAATAAATGGTGCACTCACCACTGTACAGTCTTGTGTCCATTATCTTGCTCTCTTGCCAAGGCACCTTGCCGTTGGTGATGAAGTGCTTTGCCATTAGATGCCTCAAAAGGTTACCTACAGGTCCAGATGGATGAGCGTGACCGGTGCATGACCGCATTCACGTCCCACAGAGGGTTATTCGAGTTCACTCATATGCCCTTTGGTCTTTGCAATGCTCCTGCGACTTTTCAGAGACTCATGGACCGCGTCCTCGGGGAAGCAAAGTGGTCTTACTGCATGTGCTACTTTGACGACATCGTGGTTTATTCACGAACCTTCGGAGAGCACTTGGCCCACATTGCTGATGTGCTCGAGAGGGTGAGAGCCGCCGGGATGACGTTAAACCCTGCAAAGGCCCAACTAGCGCAAACCCGAGTTCAGTTACTTGGCTTCACGCTGGGCGAAGGCTCCATTGAGCCTGATCGGGAGAAACTTCGAGCAATCCTCGATTTCCCTGCGCCCAACGACGTACGCGGCCTGCGCCGCTTTCTCGGAATGGCCAATTTTTACCGGTCGTTCATTCCGTCCTGTGCCCGAGTGCACCCAGTGAACCACCGATATCCTGTCAACGCAGAAATAAGATCTATACATCTACATCTATTGATAACATCTAATCAACATCCCCACAATGTACCATCTTTACAGTCTTGAGAGCCGACGTATTATGAACGTCGCATGCACTTCTCCCTTAGACAAAAACTAGACGTTGCAAATGATGTTGCCTATACGTACTCCCAACGTCAAATGCATCGCAGTTCTGCGATGTTATAAAAGTCATCTTAAGGGGTTTTATAAAACCCCTTAGGATTACTTTTATAACGCTAAATTTATTCTGGCATGTAAAATCTAAAAAGTGCTCGGAAATAAATTGACATGTAATGTTCAAGCATACGTAATATGCGTAGACTTACATGTGTGACCATAAAATTAGCATGCGTGGCGTTAGTGCTGCTGTACATGATAGCGCGAAATCATGCATGTCAAAGGTGCTTTTAGTTGTGAAGCACTTTAGGGGTCTGTGCGGTCGTCGCTTGGCGTACAATCAGAAAAGAGGTAGCAAGCAGGAATTAGAAAGATATGGAAAAAGAAGAAAAGCAGGAAGGGCAAGGAAAATAGATAATTAGAAGAGCAATAAAGACAGAAAAAAAAACTAAAAAATAAAGAGAAGAGGCAAGGGATAGCTCAAGAGAAACAAGGCAGACTTCCCCTCTTTCTTCAGGCTTCTTGGCACCACTAGCGCACAGCTGCCTTAATTTATGTTTTTAACCCCTGTACTGCCCCGTTTGAACAAACATACAAGGTTGACCACATCCAGAATTAAAGTCAGTAAATCCAGAACGTTTATTCAAACTCGTGAAGGATACATATATGTCCTCTGTTCAAAGTATCAATAAACACACTAACATTTTTTTAAAATTATGTATGCAGCACCGGCTTCTTCATTCAAGGGCTTCAATACAAGCTAGAATGAGGTATTCACCTTAGATGTAAACGAGCGTGCAGGGCATGGCTGCGGCTGCCCTTTGATGCGAAAAAAATGTTAGAGAGAGCCAAAAGGTATGTTCATTCTCGAAACGTTATGCATAAATTCAATATAATGCTACTATACAGTTTACACATTACACTCTACATGAAAACACGGGTGTCGGGAACACTAAAAAGAGTGCCAAGGAGCCTGAGAATACATTGAATATATCTTTAATACCACCGCATTAAAAGAGACCGGTTTTGGGAGCCGTTGCGAGCGGACGCGCTGCACATGCGCTCCTGCCTCAACTTTCACCAGAGCCCTATATTTCGACCGGATCCTCTCGATTTCCCCCGCTTTGTATTCGGGATGGTCAGCTGCCCACTTTGATCTCACCTGACTGTCGCTAGCCCGCCGGGATCGGTACCACGATCCGTGCTGTTTTCTTGTGTGCCCGTCGGAGCTAGGCCTATGCCAGGCCTCGCCTCCGTGTGGTCACCGCTCGCCTAGCCATGGAATACCGCGTAGATGGCACTGATATCGACGCAACCGAACTCGGAAATGGGGAATGGGAGACCGTCCTACGTCCCTGAAACAAATACCGCCCTGCGACGGCTGACAACTGTCTCCAACGCCCAGCAAGCTTGATCGGCCAATTGGAAATCAGTGGCAGCGATGGCCGCCGAACCGTTGGAGAATCGCAAGATGGGACGCCGACGCCTCCAAGGCCGTCTCCTCCACCAGCTCCTCCTCGCCATTTACGACGCGCGCCTCTCCCGCAACTCCCGAGGGGAGACTTCAAGGTCGTTGTCCGACCCCGTGGCGGTTTGGACGTAACCAAGCAGACCCCTCGCACGCTTCTAACAGCGATCTCCTCTACGACAGCAGTTTCCCTGCAGGAAGCCCTCGCCCAAGACCAGTTGCGGCTACATCCGACCAACAATACCTTCACACTCAGCACCCCTGTGGAGGCTTGGGCGCGGGCTTATGCCGAGCTCACTTCCATCTCTCTCGGCGCTAGCCGCACAGATGTCACCGCCTACCTCGCTCCTCCCGACGATGCCGTGCGGTGCATTATTCACATGGCCTACAATGATGAGCCACACAGAGAAATTTTGGAGGGACTTGTCCCCTACAACCCGGACCTCCCAATAATTGATGCTCGACCATTTGGGAAAAAGCGATCCCTCCTCATCACCCTGGCCACCGGCCCTCTACCCAAAGCTATCCGCTTTTGGGCGGGCATCCACACATGTTTCCCCCATCGACCGAAAGTGGAAGCGTGCTACAACTGCCGCCGCATCGGGCACCGCCAAGACGTTTGTCCGGCCCCAGCAAGCGGAAGATGTCATAATTGCGGCGATCAGCATGTTCCAACAGAGCCTCCAACCTGCCCACCGAAATGCATCGTCTGCGGGGACGGGCACCACACCGGGAACGTTGAATGCAAGTACCGCTACGCCCGCCGGCCGCCACACACGACCCAACTAGCGGCCGGACACCAGTCCAGATCCCAGGAGAAGAAACAACCAGCCCCTCAGAAGCCATCGCGCAATGCATCGCGCTCCGCCTCCCGTGACCGGAGCCTCAAACCCAAGCAGGACCTCACCTGGGCCGATCGAGCACAAAAATCGCCGGCAGCCCCCGTCCAGCAGACTCCGAACCACAACAACGATGGTGAGCTCCGGGCCCTGCGGGAGGAGGTAAGCTGCCTTAAAGCTATAACACAGCGCTCACTAACCCCTCCCACCCCTTCTCTCATACCTCCACCACCCACTACTCAAACGCATGCTAACATCCCTCCCCATCCTCCACCCTCCAAAAAACAACGAACTGATCCCCCAACCCCCACCTCCGGATCGATCGATATCAACGCGAAGCTGAAAAATCTGTCCGACCAATTCGACATGAAGCTCCAGGAACTTGAAAGTCGCATCGAAAGTAAATTCAACGCCCTTATCAGTGACATAACTACAAAATTAGAGGCACGGATAGAACAATGCATGGAAACTATTCTCCAGAGGATGGTTTGCCTTCTAGAGACACGCCTCACACAGCTCCCTCCGCTTGCCACCCCCTTTCCCATCACAGAACAACGTGCCGCCACGGATCCCCACACCTCTATTAACGAGAGTCTAACAGCGCTCATACATCCCCCTACGCTCCATTATGGCAGTGCGGGCCAATAATAATTCCATTCATATCATAACATGGAACTGCCGTGGCTTTCGGGGCAAGCGCGCGCCCCTGCAGCTTCTACTTCCTACTCTCTCCCCAACGCCCCAAGTTCTTCTTCTCCAAGATACTGCCACACAGGCCACACTTCCTAGTTACAGCTCCACACACTCTGACCCCACAAACGCACCCAGAGCGTCTACCCTTGTGCACCGCGCTCTCACATACAAGACCCATTACATCACATCAGACACACCCTGTGTAATAACAGAAATCATCCACCACACACATACCATCCCCTCCATATTTATTGCCAACATTTACCACCCCCCATCCCAACCGATGGCCTCGCTGGATTCCCTCTTCCGGGAGCTGCATCGACTGGCGGGGAAACATCCCTTGCTAATCCGCGGCAATCTCAACAGTCAACATACTGACTGGGGATACAAAACAACTACACATAGAGGTCGCAGGCTTTGGCTGCTCATGCAGAACCTCCAACTCTCCGTCCACAACAACTTTCAGACACCTACACGCATAGGCAACAGTGTCAGTATGGACACTAGTCCGGATCTGGTGCTTAGTCGCTCCCTCCGTACTGTCACATGGACGAGAACACAGCACACACTGGGCAGTGATCACTACATTATACAAGTCACTGTCCCGTTCAAACCACCCCGGCACACATACATGACACACAAACTCATTAAGTGGGACGCTCTTCGTGCTGCGCGTACCACCCGCGCAGACAATCCCATAACCGACATCAACGACTGGGTGGAATCTCTTCAGACTGACATTCAACATCACACGCAACTAATTGAAACCACCACAGACACTCCAACACTAGACAACCGACTCGCTCACCTATGGGATGCCTACCACAGCCTTCTAGAGCGGTGGAAACGGGGTAAACATAACAGGACGCTAAAGAAACCCTTAGCCACTCTACAATCCCAAATCCAAATACATTCGGAGGAGCTGTGCCGCTCCAATTGGGGGCAGGTATGCGACGACATTGCTGGCAGACTGACCCCCAAAAGGGCGTGGCATCTCCTCCGACACCTCCTCGACCCATCGCACACGAAAACCACTACCCAGCACCACGTCACCCGGCTTATACACGCACACATGGACAACCCCAATGATCTTTTGGATACACTCCGCGACACCTACACATCACCCGGCATACCAACTTCTCTTCCCTCATACACAAACTCGACACAGATATAACCGAGGCGGAGGTCAGAGCCACGCTGTTGACTCTCCGCACTAAATCCGCACCCGGAGCCGACTTGATTACCAACACAACACTCCGCAACCTGGATGACAAATCGATCACTCGCATAACGGAGTACTTCAACCAGTGTTGGAAGGAAGGAACGCTTCCCCAGTCCTGGCGTCACGCGAAAGTAATGTTCATACCGAAGCCCAACAAACCACTTACACTCCAAAACCTTCGCCCAATCTCATTAACTTCGTGTTTGGGCAAGCTTTTCGAACATGTTGCACTGGCGAGGCTTTCACAGCATATGACAGACCGTGACTTATACCCTCACAGCATGGTTGGCTTTCGCCCCCATTTGTCCACTCAAGATGCCATGCTACAAATCACTCACGACATCTTCGACCCGCTCATTCCGGGCCACACAAAGGCAGTGCTGGCTCTGGACTTATCCAAAGCCTTTGATCGCGTTGAGCATCATGCGATCCTGACAGCACTTTCTCCACTGAACGTGGGTACACGTACGTACACTTACATTCAGGCCTTTCTCACAGCACGCACGGCCGAACTTCAGTTCGGCCCGCTCACCCACCCAACATACACACTAAAGAGTTTCGGCACCCCTCAAGGGTCCGTCCTCTCACCTTTCTTGTTTAATATCACCCTCATCCCCCTAGCTCGACAATTGGCAACTGTTCCTCATCTGAAACATACCCTATACACAGACGACATCACGCTCTGGTCTACCCATGGCAGTGACGGTGACATACAGGACACCATCCAAACAGCCGCCAACCTAACGCAAAATTATGCAGTTAGCGTAGGACTAACCTGTTCTCCAGAGAAGTCCGGACTGCTCTGCATCCGCCCCAAAAGCCGCAACTCCCCCTCCCCACCCATCGTCATCGAACTGGATGGCAGATCGGTACCAGAGGTCGACACCCTCCGGATACTGGGCATGCATATCCAGAGCGATGGGAAGAACACAAACACAATCCGGAGACTCAAGCAGGTTGCAGGGGCGATCTCGCACCTCATCCGCCGGGTCTCAGGCCGTTACCGAGGCATGAAGGAGGGCGACCTATGTCGCCTTATTCATGCCTTTGTACTCAGCCGTGTGCTCTACTGCACCCCCTACCTCCAACTCTCTCGCCGCGACACTGAAACATTGGACGCCCTCATCCGTCGGGCATACAAAGTAGCCCTCCACCTTCCCATAAGTACACCTACCGATCGACTTCTCAAGTTAGGCCTTCACAACACTATCGGGGAACTTATAGACGCGCACCGCCAAGCACAATACCTTCGTCTCACACAAACCGACACTGGTCGGCATATTCTACATTCTCTTGGAATCCAGATACCCGCCAATGATCCCACATTACTCCCCATACCAAGACCCCTGCACCGCGAACTCCTCATTACACCACTTCCCCGTAACATGCACCCCGACCACCACGATAAACGTCGCAGAGCTCGTGCTAAAACTCTACACCTATGTTACGGCGCCGAACCAGACGCCGTATGGGTAGACGCAGCCTGCGTGGGTGATGAAGCGGTCGCTGCCGTGGTGGATCACAATCTCTCTCCCATAGGTACACACACACTCCCTCCAGACACGTCCCCCGAAGCTGCAGAGGAAGCTGCCATTGCCTTAGCAATCGTAAACACAGAAGCACGTTACATCTTATCAGATTCCAAAACCGCAATCCTAAATTTTGCACGAGGCTGAGTTCACGTCCCTGCTTTTTGCATACTGGATTCGCCTGCTGCAACCCCGCCCCGTCAAGTGGAGTTGATTTGGGTGCCCGCGCACTGCGGGAATCCTGGAAACGAGGCCGCCAACCTCTTAGCCCGAGGTTCTTTAAACCGGGCTTCCGCGGCCTCCGATCTGGGATTCACGAAGGACCGCGCGCACACTTTCAACGAGCTGACTCAGGCCTATAGGGCAGCACGTCAGCTATATCCCCCACCGCACAAGTCCCTGAGCAACCGACAGGCAACCCTCTGGCGCCAGCTACAAACTCACACTCTTCCCTCTCCTCTCATTCTATCGCACTATCACCCCCTTTTCCTCACCTCAGCCTGTACCCTTTGCCCTGAACCTCATGCTTCTGCTATACACATCCTTTCTCACTGCCCGGCGGATCCTAAAGACTTGGGAGGATTGGGAGACCCTACTGCGCTCAGAGGACCCGGTTGAGCAGACCATGGCGGCCGACCGGGCTGCCAGCGTCATGGATCACCACCAAATGAACGCTTGAGCGCAAAGGGGTCGTGCGGGGGCCCGGGAGCCTGCGTGCTCCAAACTCCTCTGTTGAATAAAGTTTTTCTCCTCCTCCTCCTCCGCATTAAAACTTATTTTGGTTTTGGTATCGAAAAGTAGGCTTTGCAGTGACGTGTCAAGTCTTCCCGTGACGTCACAGGCAAACTGCAACTCGTGAAAGATGCACCTGTTGTTCTTTGCTGTCAGTCACACGTGGTTCACGATGAGTGAACAGTTGTCTAGCAACCCCAAAAATGATTTCTGCAATTTAGGCTGCATGCTGGAAGCAGATTTCGCAAACCTACTGAGGTGTTTTGAATCGGCATAACACTATGATGGTGGTGGAGCTGCTTTTCACATGCTGGGAGGCATAGGTAGAGAGGCTGGAACTTTTTTCTAGTGTCGTGAGCGTGCCGCGCCCTCCGCGGGCGCAGTGACATGTGTTCGGATCTGTCCGCCAGATGGCTCTGCAGCCCGCTGGCACGCTGGCAAGTTTGTGCGTGGCCAGGCCTGTCAGGCGCGGTAGTGAGATGTATGCGGTATATTTGTGCGTGTGCTGTGCTGGCGCGGTTTCAAACTACTTCGCCCTGATGCAGTGTTGACTTGTGAAGGAGCTGCAAACATCATATATTGTCGGCGTTCACCTTTCTCGTCGGATGTGTGACCATGCCTGCCCGTAAGGGTAGCACGTGCTTTGTGCCACTCTGCAAGGATGGATACAAGTCATCAGAGGTAAAAGTGTTATTGTTTCGAGCTCCCACAGATCCTGTTCGTCTGCAGAAATGGTCGAGAAACATCAAACGAGACAACGAGGTACTTGACAATACATGTGTGGTGTGTGCCCGTCATTTCGATGAACGCTACATACAGAGAACATTCAAACATGTCATCAATGGAGAGGTTGTGGAGCTTGAACGCGAACGGCCAGCGCTGACCGATGACGCTGTGCCGACCATATTCCCAGGCGCAACTTTGTATTTCACAAAGCATGTTCCAAAAAGAAGGAAAGAGAGAGACCTCGCTAACCACTATGCGTCACCACCGAAGCGCATGGCTTTAGATGAAGGCATGCCCGACAGTGAACTCATTGAGAGTGTTGATGTACAATCAGCGTCGGAGACTTCTGCTCACCTGTTCAGCAATATTTCACCGCCGTCAGCTTTTTGCACCAAAATTGTGCTGACTAATGAGCCTGGGGAACTTTGCTTCGGATGGCACATTCATGGGGAAAAATGCAGAGATGTGCTCGTTCACAAGCACGTCACATTTGCAGTGTGCTCAAAAACGACGCAGGAACAGGCTGAAACATCGTTGTGCCGAATATACTGCCGCAACGTCAAGCTTGATGAATTTTTCGTGGCCACTGAAAGTGATGCACTCGCGGTGTTAAAGAAAGCTGACGCGCTGTTTTTGTGCCCTGGGTGTGGTATTGAGCCCATCAAGACCGGTCAGTGCACGAAGTTTGGTGAATCGTACTACTCTCACGCATGCTCGGTTACAACAGCAGAAGGGAAACAGTGTTTGCGTTGCAAGTACACCAGGAAGCTTATATCAAATAAGATGCGCAGACAGAAGCAGAATCCCAAACCGAAATTCCGGCAACGAGCTGCCAGGCAATCCGTTCAGCTGTTGCAAACTAGGAGAAAGCTTGCAAAAGCCCAAGAAACGGTAGAAAAACTGCGGCTTGTGAATCAGTCTGTGGCCGATACGGCTTTTGAGCAAAAAATTTGCGGACTGCCGCCAAAACAGCAGTTGGCTGAACGAACTTGTTTTAAAGCCGCGTCAAGAAAGTCGAGCCGTGGCATGGCTTTCGACAAGCTGTGGATTCTGGAATTCAAAGGATATGGATGAGTTCAGTCTCAATGGGGGCCTTGTTTTTGATGAACTGAAACTATCCGAGAATATTGCAGTGAAAGCGTGTGGAGAATTGAGTGGCTTTGTAGACCTTGGTAACTTCACTGAACCAGAAGACAAGACTTCTCTGAGCGACCACGGACTCATCATAATGTTTCAGCCTTTCCAAGGTGGGTGGTTTCTCTTAATTATACTCCATTAATGCCACGTGTGGCTTACGAAGAACAAGAATTTGGTTTGTCCACTTTTTAATTTCCCATATGTGAAACAAAGAGCCTTGCTTTGTCCAAAACAATGCAATAATTGCTTCATCTTCTTTACAGGCAGATGGACCCAAATACTTGGCGTGTTTTCTTCTAAAGGCAACGTGAAGGCCCCTCTACTTTCAAAATTACTTCTTGAAGCGACGATACTTGCCGAAAAATCAGGTCTTCGTGTTGATTATTGGACAAGCGACGGTGCGCCATGGAACAGAAGTCTTTGGAAGCTGCTTGGAATAAAGGGTAAGTTGCCTCATTCTGTACATCTTTGTAAAACAATGTTTTTCTTGCCTGCATTAGCTTAAATAATTTTCTTACTGGTTGCAGCGTCATCAGTGGAAATCATATGCAAGGCTCCCCATCCTGTTGATTCTGCAAGACACCTACACATGATTTCTGACTTTCCACACCTTGTTAAGTGCGTGCAGAATGCCTTTGTTTCCAAAGGATTACAGATCCCACAAGGCCACGTCCATGTCAGTCCTATCAAGGAGGCTTGAAAAATGACAGAGAAGCCATCACACTGAAAGTGATGCCACATATAACACAAGCACATGTCGAGCCAAATGCTTTTGAAAAAATGCGCGTAAACCTTGCATACCAGCTGTTCAGCGAGGAGGTCCTGAAAGGACTCTTTTTCTACAAGAGTGATCTGCAGGAAAATTTCCGTATAGTCGAGCCTACAGAGCACTTTGTAAGGCTTATGGAGAAGTTGATTTTCATCATGTCGTCGCGAACACCACTCAGAGGTCTTCGATCAGACTCAAAAAGTGCAGAATTCTTGGAAGAGTTCATTATTTTTTTAAGCGAATGGGAGGAGCATGCAGCAAAGCATGGTGGTGGTTTTCTGAGTGCAGGGACTGCCCTGGGACTTCGTGCAACACTGAAAAGTACGCTGTCTCTTTTGGATTATGCCACTTCCAAGCTTCAATATAAGTACTTGCTTACTGCGAACCTCAGTCAGGACAAAGTAGAGAACGTCTTTGGGATTGTTTGTCAGTAATTCGGATGTAATGATCATCCGACTCCAGGACAGTTCTTGATCATTATTAATAACCTCAGCTTCTATAGCTTAGCAAGACCACGCAGGGGTAGAAATTCTCAGCCTGAGCTGATCAGTGCACTCTTGGAGCCATCTGACGCATCTACGCTAGAAGCTGGTAAAATGACAACTCTCGTGGACAGGCTTTTAGATGAAGGAAATTTAGCAGATGCCGCAGATATGATGGAAAAGCACAGCTCCTTGCTTCATCACAAGGACTTTGTAGAAAAGAAGAGTGACAGCCAATTAATTTATTATGGAGCTGGTTACGTTGTACGCAAGACCATGAAAAAAATATCGTGTCTCGAGTGTGCATCATCACTATGCATTCTTCCTGTTCAGGCCACGTTGAATAGTAACGCTTCAATAACTCAAGCATTTCATCATGGTGGCTTGCTTTACCCATCGAAACCACTTGAACGCCTTGTGACAGAACTTGAGAACGCATTTACTGTTTTTTTCAGCCGCAACCAGCTGCATGCTGAGAGCATGACCTGTTTTCTTAGCTTTATCCAAGTCAATGAACTCAAGATGGTTGGCTGCCAAGTTCACGGCCGGGAAGTGACAGCAAACATCATCAAATTCTATGCTCTTACGAGGCTGCATTTTCTCACCAAAGCCTCCAACAAATCTAGAAATTTGCAGAGGCAAAAGCAAAAGCTTCTGAAGATGAGGCGGTGCCAGTGAGTGTCGAGTCAAGTTCAGTGTTTCAGTTTCGTGTTGTGAAAAGTTATACAATAAACCGTAAAGATGTTGCATGTGCTGATTTCTGACCTACTGTGTTCTTTCAATATTACTTTGACGCTGTTAATGTGCTGTCTTCAGCAAAAACGTGGGGGACTATTGGTGCGCGGTTTGCAGACCAGGCGCCGTAACGTTTTGCCCAGTTTCAGTTTAAGCTGTTTACTTAGGTTGTCGACAATGTGGGCGCTTGCGTAATTAGTGCCGCGGCAATGCCAAGGGCGCTTTCATTTTGAGACACTATAAAAAAGCGTAGGTACAAGGCAGGATACCTATTTCGCGCAGCAAGTTCGAGAACTTCAATCGCGGCCAACAGAGCTACAACGTACGCGGATTCAGCAAGCAACATTCGCGTACTTTTCAGCCGAAGCCAGCAGTCTCTTGAGCTAAATTCGCGTTGATGAAAAGGCCAAGGAGCCTGCCAAGAGTGAAATGAAGGAAACAACGCTCATTTACCAAGGTGTAGAACGGCAGGATAGCGCGCGCAAGCGCCTGCGCTGAATGCGTGCCAGCGAGCGGCAGCGCTACCTACCCACAGGATCGAGAAATGTTACACCAATACTCCGCCGCTCCGGACACTAGAAAAGCGTTCTAGCCTCTTTAGCATAGGCATAGCCAGGGGGGGGCACACCGGGCCCGTGCCACCCCCCCCCCCCCCTACAAATTTTCTTTCGCCAAAGCACAGAGAGGAAAAACTGACCATTTTAAAAGGGTGCCCTTCCAGAAATAAAGGCGGTGCCCCCCTGTGAAAAATATCTGGAGTCCCTCGTGGACACCCTGGTGGCCTAAAGCTTAAACTCCTCAGGACCGTATACTAAAGTTCTTGACTGACTGACACGCCTGCTGGGAGGTGAAAACTTTAAAATCAAAGTGACATATTTTATAAGTGTTTCCCAGCTCCTGTTCGGGAAAGCGTTAACACTACATGTCAAAGAAACTAAAAACGTCTGTTTTGCTGCACCTCAAAATCGTGTCGGTACTCCTTTAGGCTTTTCATTGTGCCAGAGAGAGCGAACAGAAATGATGAATTTTTTAATGATTGGTTCACACCCAATATGAGAGATTGGCAAAGAAACTATTGATTTATATCTAAATGTAATCACATGCACTATTGAATTACAAAATTGTTGGAGTGAATTAACAGCGCTAATGTAAACTTTTGAAATGATTATCACCATAAATCGGCACATACTTTCTTCGTCCTTTTTAATCTCTCAGAGCTCTTCATCTTCTGCTTCACACTTCCAAAACCAATGCCTCCTGCACATATGCCGATTTCTCCAGTGTGGCCTGTAATAAATCTGATGGGTGAGAGGAGAAAAGTAACTGGGAGAGTGAAAGAAAGAGCCAGGACAAAATATATAAAAAAAGAAAACCATTGCAAAAAGAGAGAACCGAGTAAAGGGAACACAATAGAGGAAAATGTGGAAATAAAAGGAAGCAAGTGAGAAATAGGGGAGACAGTGAGACAAAGGTAGGAAAGAAAGAGGTAGAAACAAAGAGAAAAAAGTTAAATGGAACAAAAAAAAATAACAATGAATGCCTGGCCTATTATGACCAGATATATAACACTATTGTAGCAGCAGGTAGGTAATATTGTTTGAAACCATCTCAATTCAGCCCACGTACGGAGACCATGCAGCGTAGACATACGCAAACACACGAAGAAATCATTAAGACTGTCCACCCCCCCCCCCCCCCCCTGAAAAAAAAAGTGGTCAACCAGTTTCTTGCCATTATTTCTCTCCGCCTCATCTAGTAGGCGCACCGAATACGCAGCACGAAACCTTGCTCTTCCACTCAGTGTACCGTAGCCGCTTAAATTTACAGCTTGAATTTACGAGGTTGTATCATTATAGGTAGGTGGAAATCGGCCTCTTTGTAATCCCTGAGAACGCGGGGCAGTAATTGGCAAACCAAGTTGCTGCGAACTATTGATGTGTCACCATGTTGCTCACGGCAATCGGCATTTCATAAATGATGACCACAGCTAACCGCATTAGCCCAGCTAACTATATTACACTGCCGAACAATTTGTCTGTTTTGCCGACTGACACGGCCTGGCAGCGCTGAAGTACTTCTGCACTTCGCTAAAAAGCTAGCAAGCTAGCAATGCGCGCAGGTGACAGCGTTGAAGTACTTACACACACCTCGCTAGAAAGTTAGCAATGCAGGAGCAAAGGCCGCCGGAGATCACGGGCTCAGTAACAAAACTTCCCAGCACCACTATTTCATGTGCGTCCAAATTCTCACCAGACGTGTACGTGCACGAAGAGTGCAACATTTATTTAATCGTCGACTTCCCAAATCACGACGACCGAAATGAGGTACTCGGAAGCGAAGACACTCTCACCTTTGACAAATCACCACACGGAGACGGGAACAACAGAGAATAAACTCAAGGCACAGCGCCGATGCACCGCATTTTAACATCGCAATCTACACAATTTACAAAACGCAGTAGTCTAACAGCAACCCGCACTACAGTGTACTAGAAGTATTAAATAGTGAAAAGAGCAGAGGGCGGTGGCCATAGGATTCGTGAAGCCAAGAGCTAAAACTCCCGCTAGGGGCGCTGGTGTGCTCTTCTCGAGGAGACCGTGCCGGCTGCAAGCGGTTGCATGCTTTACCGCGTGGCGTTGCGACGGGTCAGTGTGTTTTTTGCAAGTGAATCCATGACTCTCTCTATGTTCGATGCTGTGCTAATGTCACTTCTAGGGTAGTGGAAACGAAGAAGAAAAAAAAAGGGTAGTATTGCTATGCACCCGGATGCAAGAGCGGGTATCCTGGTTTTTGAGAAGCAAACGGGCGCACGCTGTCTCTTTTTGGAGTGCCTAAGGACAATGAACGGCGGAAGCAATAGGACAGAAACCTTCACTGCAAGGATAAGGCACTCACCCAGACTTCAGCTGTGTTCGAGAGGCACTTTGAGGAGCGTTTTATTTTGCGCGACTATGTGCACGTCGTCAGTGGTCAGAAAGTAAGGATTCCTCGAGGTAAGCCGGCGCTGACCGACGACGCGGTCCCTACTCTCCTGCCCAATTTGCCAGCCCACCTCTCAAAGGAGACACGTCAGCGAAGACCGCAGAGAAAACGCATTGCTGTGTGCCCAGCTACGTGCACAAGGAAGCTGCGTTTGTCTCAATGCGATGTTCTTGATACATCCCCAGATGTGGGTGCAGATGGCGACGACAGCCTGGATGGGATGGTGCCCCGGCATGATCTACGTACAATTGTGAACACTGTGAGTGTCCCGAACGGGTGGGCGCGACTTGATGCTCTGGACTTTGATGGTGTTGTGTTTGCCACAACAAGTGTAAAAAAAGAACGATTTGCTCTTCTTCACGAAAGAGTGCTGATGTTTGCAACAGACTGCGCAGACATAGTTACCGCCCGCCTATGCTTTTGCGGAAAAGAGAGGAAGGACGTTCCAATCAGATCGGTAAAGGAAGCGGCGGAGACTTTTAGGTACTCCGATAGTGCTATTTTCTGCAAGGGCGCCATGGGTCAAGCAGAGTTTGACAACAGCTACAGCGAGGATATCACATGCCATCTCAAGCACTCTGTAGACATCGTATACGGCATTGTTCTCAGCAGATCTTGCTCAGGAATAGTAAGCAAAGAAGGTAAGCACTCAGCTTGTTCTGCGACACTGTGCTATTAATTTTTTTTCATGTGGGAAAAAGCACCCTTTAAGATGTGAAAAAAAAAAAAGCTTCGCTTGTACATTGCAGTGTAATATCATGTCACTTCATGCGTCTTCGAGGCTCATAAGTTTCAGCAACACCGATGAATACCATATCTTGTCACCCTGCTTATCCAAGTGAAAACTAAACGTGCAATTAAAAAATGTTGCCACGCACTTACAAGAAACTCTCCATTTGGATTCACCCTATGTCATGTGTTATTACAAATTAATAAAGGTGCCAGAAGGCAATAACAGGAAAGCACAAGTAAAATACGGAATTGGCTGTGAGTATAATGTTGGACCACTACAAAAAAAAAAAAAATCGAAAAATTCGCCTTGTGCTGTTCGCTGATTTGTTCAATAATTTCTTACATATTGTAACAAGTGTTGCGTAAATATGGCTCTGAATATGAAAATAAAAGCCAAACTTTTTTTGCTTTAGGTGCCGTCTGTGTAGCATGCCGCTACCTAAGGAAGAGCCTACAATCAAGAAAGTCATGGTTCAAGACAAGAAAGCCTGTGAAGAGGAACATTACTAAGCACCTGAAGCTGGCTCGGCAAAGGACAAAGCGCTTGGCCTCACGTGCTAGCACACTGCAACAAATGGTTTCCGCAATGAAAAATGCAAATTCGAAAATCACTGAAGACGCCCTCAAGAGCAAACTTGAAACATTGCCATCAAAACAAAAAGAGGCCGCTATGCATATGTTTGCAGCAGCTAAACGTAAAGGTATGCGGGGAATGGCATACAGCAAGAGCTGGATCCTCGAGTGTGTCATTATGAAAATGAAAGGCCCGAAACTATATGAGCACTTGCGCAAGCAAAATATTCTTACACTCCCTGCAAAATCAACGCTGAGCAATTACCTGAAGTCTTAGAGGACCAGATTTGGCTTTAATCCCAAAATTTTTGAAGTCATTAAGGAAAAAACAAGCACAATGAATCATTTCAAAAGACATGGAGGGCTGCTAGTAGACGAAATGAAACTGTCAGAAAACCTAGCTGTTACTTCCGGTGCACTCATTGAAGGATTTGTTGATCTGGGCTCCTTCACACCTAAGACTGACAAACACACTGTGTGTGACCATGGAACGGTGATTAGATTTTACGAAGAGCATCTTATTTTCGGCGACGAAGAACAAGACACGTCCGGGAAGGTGGCCGGGGGTTAGCAAGCTCGAGCGGAGGAAAAAAGAAAATACCCACCGTCGGTGTTTTCCGGCTTCAAATTTTCTTGTCCAAACTTCTTGAATCGGACTCTGTGCGTGGCTGTCATTCGTTGTGCTTGCTATTTTACAAAACAAGAGCTATTATAAAGCAACCTTTTTTTTAAAACCCAAGACAAACTTATTTTGTGGGAGATGTTATTCCCTTGCCTATTGGGGCCTTTTTTTTCTTAAGGCTCATTGCAGCTGTCAGACGTGTGCTGTAATTATAGAAATGTACGGAAAGTTGAATATCTCTTTTGGGTCCCTGTTTGACGTAACAATGTGGCTTGGCATTGTATATAGGTCACCATTTTAAAGAAACTCTCGGGTGTGTCATACAATAGCTATGCCTCGTTGAAGTACATGTTTTGAACTTATAAAAATATTTCATTTTGCCCAAAGTACACTTGAAACAATGAAGGCGTGCCTGCAGATTCTTAAGCAGCACTCGCATCGGCATTAGGCCAAAAATTTGGGATCCCAGTTTGCCATAACAGGAATAAACTTCGCGGCCGTGATGGTCACGTGTACATACTCGAGAACCTAACTAAACGAACTCGTGCTTTGCTTCAAGAAACAAAAAGCTGGGCAAAGAATGTTAACTTCGAGCACGCATGGCACAACAACGGGCGAGTTCTTGTTCGTAAAGACGATAAGGACAAGGCTGTTGTTGTCACATGCATAAGCGACCTAGATAAACTAAGCTAAACACTGCAACGGCCAAGCCATAAACATGAACCATAAAAATACCGAGTCATATGTACTACCACGTGCCTTTGAAAAACACATAGGAAAGGAATTCATAAAATCCTTCAAATGTTTCCACTTGAACATACGATCAGTAAGAAATAAGGAATCAGATCTGTCATTATATCTTGAACAAATCAAACAATCATTCGATGCAATATTGCTAACCGAAACCTGGTCCACTGATGAGACTACCGTTTTTCGCATTCCATTGTATAACACTTTCTACTTAAACCGCTCCAAAAGCCGAGGTGGTGGCATATGCATTTTGGTAAAAAAAGGATATACTTGCGAATTACTACAAGAGCTGTCTGCTTGTACAAACGATTGTGAAATAATGGCGATAAAAGTAGAAAACACTGTTATAACAGTCTGCTACCGTCCTCCAAGTGACTCGGTGTCAAATTTTCTCGATAAGCTAGAACAATGTTTTGAATTTTCTACTCGAAATCGCCTCTCTTTTATCTGTGGTGGTGACTTAAATATAGATATACTGAAAAATGATGCCACGGCATGCAAGCTGAATGTACTGTTGAAGGTTTACGGTCTTATAAACGTAATAGATGTACCCACAAGAGTGACCACTGAGTCATCATCCCTTATTGATATGTTTTTTACCAATTTAGACATCGATAAGATCAAAGCCGGTGGATTGACATGTGACCTCAGCGATCACTTGCTGATTTTCATTTGCTGTAAACAAAACGTGCGGAAGATACGGCAGCCAATACAAAAAGTGCAAAAAATGTCGGAACATGCCTTGTTGACGTTTCGGGAGAGAATGGAGTTAGTGGATTGGTATGATGTGTTGTCCTGTAATGACGCAAACAGTTCCTATGAAACATTTCTCGCCATTTTGAGCTCTATCTATGAATCTTGCTTTCCTTATGTGCATATTAAAAGACGTAAAAACATATGGAAACCATGGGTTAGCCTTGAGCTTATGAAAAGAATACGAGAAAAAAACAAGCTCTACAGGCAATTCATTAAATACAAAGACCCAGACTTATTTCGAGACTTCAAAAAAATTCGTAACTGCCTTGACAAAGACTTAAAAAAAGCGAGGTGTGACTATTACTCTAACCAATTTGAATCTGCTGACGGGCGCGCCCATCTTATCTGGAAAAGATTAAATTCCATCTTAAAACGTAACATCCCACCTGATAAAGTGAGCAAAGTGATTGTGAACGACGTACAGCTGACAGGGAAGTCTCTGGCAGACGCGTTTAATCAATACTTTGTAGGGGTTTCACAGCCTGCTACAGTGCAGAATGACGTTGAAAATATTGCGCATAACAGCAGCTCTATTTTCCTGAAACCAGTTATTGAGGCTGAAGTAGTAAATATAATTCATAACTTAAAAACCAGTACGGCTAAAGATATCGATGGCTTCCAAATTAAACCCATAAAGTACACCTCCGATTTCCTCGCACCCATACTTACCCACATTTTTAACCTATGTTTGTGCCAGGCTGTTTTCCCCCGTGAAATGCAAGTAGCCCGTGTAACAGCCTTACACAAAAAAGGAAACAAAAACGACATGGCAAATTATCGTCCCCTGTCTATACTGTCGGTCATGTCAAAGGTGTTAAAAAAAGTTATTTTAAATCGTCTTACAGATTTTGAAGAGAAGCACAGTCTCTTAAACAGCTCACAGTTTGGCTTCCGCAAAGGACTTAGTACGGAGTTTGCATTGCTAAAACAAAAAGAGTCACTTTTGGCAGCGCTAGAACAAGGAGAATTGGTTCTTGGGCTGTTGATTGATTACTCTAAGGCTTTCGATCACATAAATCACCAAATTCTAACTAAAAAGCTTGACCGTTACGGTTTTCGAGGGAATGCCGCGCACCTAATTACGTCTTATCTGGAACATCGGAAACAAAGGGTTCATATCGACGACTGTTTTTCCGATCTATTGCCTTTATCTTCTGGTGTACCACAAGGGAGCATCTTGGGACCATTTCTTTTTAATATCTATATTAATGACGTGGTCAGCATTAGCCCTAGCGCTGAAATTATTATTTATACTGATGACACCAGCATATTTTTACGAGGAAATTTGGCGGACAAATTAGTTGGCGAAGCAAATTTTGTATTGGAAAACCTAAATAGCTGGACTGAGAAAAACCATCTTAAAATAAACACGAGCAAAACCAAATCTGTAATATTCAGAAGTAAAAATAAGAAGGTAACATTGACGCAACAAATACTGCTGAATTCGACCCCGGTTGATATTATACCCAGCATTAAAACACTAGGAGTGGTCTTCCAGAAAAACCTTTCTTGGAACGAGCACATCGACACAATATCAAGTAAGTTATCTCAAATAGTGGGACTAGTCTACCGGAATCGCCTGATCATTCCGAGACATGTAATGATATTAATTTACAACTCTTTATTTTCCTCAAGAACCTATGTTTAACTATTGCCATCTAGTTTGGGCATCCACTAGTCAAGAAAACATACAAAAATTGTATTGTCTACAAAAAAGATTTTTACGTGCTGTAGAGGACGTGCCTTCACATTTTCACACCTACCCGTTGTTTGAAAAGTATAATGTAATGCCTTTTGAGAAGATGTACAACTTTAGATTAACGAAAGCCTATAAACAAGAATTAAAGGGGAAACATGTATTCTTGACTGAACTTGCCAACTTTAAAAGAAATTGTCAGCCTTATAAAATGCGAAACTGCGAAATTTGAACTGTTAAAACTTGTAGAACAACATATGGGCGACATACGTTAGGAAACAGACTTCCGAGGCTACTAAATGCTTTATATGAATTTAACTTTCAGCTGGAAACCAACACTTTCAATGCAATACGTTCCTTTCTTGCAAATAATTACATTGACACTATATAATATCTCGCGCATGCCTATGAGTGTCAGCTATAGAGAATATGTCGGTGTACGCTAGGCATGGCGATTTGTAACCACCTCATATTTTCTCATATTTTCTCATATTTTTTTTCGGTCGTGTATTGAATGATTTGTGCAATTATATATCTATAGTGTACTCTATGTAAATTACAAAGTTATGTTAATCTGTATGCATGTATTATGAAGGTAATCTATATGTACTGAGCTATTTAGTACATCCGTTGGTGTATATTTTCTTTTGTGTATGGTTTGTACGCAAGACGTGGTTATTTGTAGTGGGCTCACATTTTCCTTCGGGTCCTGTACTAAGTGACTTATCTGTTCAGTACATTTTTTTTTCTCTTGTTGTTGTTATTGTTGTTGTCTGTTTATGTACTGAGAACACTGTTGTACGCTGGTGCCAAAACGGGGGCCCGCAGCTTCGTCAAGCTATCCTTGCGATGGCTTTTTCTGCCGGCCTCCGGCATTGTGTACTATGTACATGATGTCAATAAAGTTCACTGTTCACTGTTCACTGTTCATTTGTTTTGTACCGTTTGTTCGGAAGTGGACGCAGATTCTAGCCGTATTCGCCACTCATGGTAACGTGAAAGGAGACCTGCTAGCAAAAATTATGACAGAAGCAGTTATCCTTGCAGAAAATGCGGGATTATTTGTTGACTTCATTACTAGTGACGGCGCATCTTGGAACAGGAAGATGTCGTCTCTGATAGGAATTGGAGCGACTACAACACTGACAGAATGCAAGGTGCAACACCCAGTTGATGCAAGCCGTTCACTTCACTTTGTGTCCGACTTTCTGCACTTAATTAGGTGCCTCAGAAATGGCCTCCTGAAGAGCAGCTTCAACAAACCAGCAGGCGAGGTAAGATAGTTCAGTAGGTTTTCCCTGCATTTCATCTGTTGCAAGCAGGCCGTGTTTGTATGTCCAGGGCTGTATATTGGTTTTTTTATGCAAACGGCTTGTCTTTTCTCTGTGTATATTTCGCAGGTCTCTCTTCGTCTACTAAGGAAAGCACTGGAGCTTGACAGCTCTAATGTAACCCTTCAAGCCATGTCTGGAATAACAAGCACTCACACAAACCCGAACAACATTGAGAAAATGAGGGTTCCCTTTGCATTTCAAGTGTTTGGTGACAAGGTGCTCAATGGTCTTCGACTGTATGAGACAGAGCTGGAACGCAACTGTGGAAGCAAACAACCAGTGCTCATATTCTTTGGGTAAGTTTACACGCAACGCTTTTTCAAAGGTACAGTTATTCAGCTATGAAAAAAATCGCAGCACTATATATTCAACCATGAACTAAATCTAAAAATGCAACTTCTTGTATTTTTTTCAGAATGATACGAGACGTCATTGAAATAATGACATCCAGATTTCCAAGACAAGCCCTGCGGCCAGACTCTGCGTCGGAGGACAAGCTTCTTTCGTTCTTGACGTACCTGACCGAATGGGAGCTGCATGCAGGTGGTCGAGGTGGCTTTCTTTCGGCATCTACTGCGGCTGGCCTGAGAGTCACAATTGCTAGCGTTTTGTCATTGCTGACATATCTGACAGAGAACGTTGGCTACAAGTACCTAATGACCACCAAGCTTAGTCAGGACCCAGTGGAAAATCTGTTTGGCATAGTACGGCAATCAAGCGGTTGCAATACTCATCCAACACCCCAACAGTTTCTAATTACCGTGTCTTGCCTAAGTTTTTACGGGCTTGCCAGGTCTGTATCTAATGGCAATGCTGAACCTGGTGTTCTTACCGCCCTGCTTGAGCCAGACATGATGGGAGACCAAACACATGAAAAAAGTGACGTCATCAAATGTTTCCTTAGTGACGATGACATTCCCTCTGCAGGACATCAAAAGCAGGGCCCCGTCAAAGACCATGCTTCATGTGTTGAAGCAAAAAGTGATGACTGCCTCATTTTTTATATTTGTGGTTACGTTGCAAGAAAGTTTTTGTTGAAATCCCAGTGTGGTGAATGCCACAAATTGCTTCTCACAAAAAAGGATGATGTGGATTGTCTTGCTGCTGCTCAGTACACTCGGCTGCGAGACGATGGTGGCCTACTGTACCCAACTGGATGGCTTTTCAGGTTTATTCGAAGATTAGAAAACCTGTTCACAGCCACATTCAGTACACAGGAGCTGCATCATGAGAGTGTGATGAATATCATTGCTCTTGTTAAGAGAAACCGCCAAGACCGCAATGGATGTGCCAGCCATGCGGAATCGTTGACAGCTTTTTATGTCACCACTCGGCTGCCCTTTTTTGTGAAGTCTTTAAATCGTTCCAAGAGTAACAGTCGGGAGACCTCAAGATACCTGAAGTTGAGCCGCTGTACATAAGTATGTATAATGGTATTGCGTGCTTTCATCCGTGGTACTCTTTGCTTGCAGTATGTTTTGTGAATATGCCTCCCCCTGCCATTGATAATGTGACCTAAATAAAAGTGTCTCCAGGAGGCTCATGCTTCTGAAATGTACGTTTATTGCATGCATTCATTCAGCAGAAAAAAATTTTTATGTTTCCAACAGGACTTTTGACTGGTGCAGCTAAATAAAGTTTATAAACACAAAGTGCATGCATCCCGATCAGATATTGCTGCAGGTAAGCGCCATGTACTACCATCGCATGTTACAGATTTTAGGGTTGCTTACATAACACCTTCCTGACATATTTGATTAAGAGTTCGTAGCAGCGCAAAGGACAAGAGTGGTCAGAAGAGAAGACACATCAGCGCTCTGTGTCTTCTCTTCTGTCCCGTCTTGTCGTTTTGCGCTGCTACGCACTCCTAATCTTGTTGTACCAACACGTCCAATCCTACTGTCCATTAAGTGACATATTTGACACGAGGAAAAATAAACATGACATTCTAAAACGCTTCGACGATGCACTCGCTCGTGGTGGCCAGCCTGGAGGAGGAATGAACTATTAGATACTTTCAGCTGAGCGTCGCTTACACTCAGCCTCGCGCAGATGTAGCTCCCCGAGATGCTTCAAGGAACTGCATACATTTCGCGTTTTTCAGGAGTGCATCTTGCCGAGACGGACTCAGCTTGGCTGCAAAACGATGGCAAACGCTCTGGTCAGTTACCTTCAAGCGGAGCGAGAGATGCGTTCTGCGTTCCACCACTCGCTCGATCGTACTGCGCACGTGCTTTACACTTCATACAACGCGCTTGTGTGTAAACGAGTATTTAAAAAAATGCTGGAGTGGAAACTCGCAAGCGCTCGCAGCGCATAGGCGGCAAAGGTGAAGCCACGGAATAGGGGAGCGACCAGCCGCTGCTCGGGAAACGAGCTTGCGCGCCATCTGGCGACCTTCTATGCACGACGCATCACGCCTAGGCCGCTGCTCCGGCCACTACCCAATACTTCTAACCCGCACATTCGCATATGCACTTTTAGGCGGCTGCCATCTTTGCCAGTGTGATGATGATGATGATAGTGAGAGCATTTTTTTTGTTACAGTGTACTAAACTGTACCTTTGTAGCGGGCGGGCACTACATAATAATAAATAAGTATTACAATAAAACAAAAAAGTTGAGAAAAAGCAAACGGACACTTCCATTTTTTTTTTTTTACTGTTGCGGTGTGGTGTACGCGTGATAGGTTAGAAAGCCCACGTCTAGTTCGTAACTTCTGCAGCAGACCCGTAACCTACGAGCGGCATGGCTCTAATCAGCACTTGTTCACTCAACTTCAGTGATTGTAGTGATATTACGGCCAACAAAGACCTCATAATGCAAAATTTTTACGCAAAATAATTCAAAAATACATATACTAAAAGTCATTCAGAAACATAGGTTGCCCTACACAATTCTACGGGTTTCCACGTTTGTTAACCAGTATGCAATAAATACTTAACCTGCTCACTCGACCAGCCATCTAAGCGAAGCTATAGTTACATACGCGTATATTCCATTAGTTCATCACAGAATCAAAAGAATGCAGGCGTTCTTACTCCGCTGCCATCCACAAAGTAACAAAAAAAACAGGTTATGTAGGTAGCGCCATCAGCGGCGAGCGGTTGAACGAGAGCGGAGGCACGCGCTCTTGTTGAAACCCCGCCATCTAGGCAAATCAAAAGTACTGTAGGTCGTGCCTGCTAGGCCTAGTTCCAGCACGTTTCGAACAGTTTCTCGTCACCTGGAATTTCCGATTTGCCCACTCTGAGCAGATTTTCCGTCTTCATCGCTGCAACGAAAGATCAACAGGAAAGTATGTTTCTGAATATGCGCCGTGGTATTGCTTGTGTAGCGTACGTAGCTGAAAGTTAACGTGTTGTCGTACGCAGGCCGTGTGGCCGACTATGCCTTCAGTGTTTCATGAATACTGAACGCATAGTCCAAATATACTTGTGTTTCCAAATATACCTGTGTGTCGCGGTATTGCATGTGTAGCATTAGTAGCTGCTATAGTTGGCGTACTTCGCGGGCTGTGATGTGAATAAAATCATACCTTGAGTGTTTTTATGTGTTAGTCACAGAGAAGTGCGTGTAGTGCACGTGTCAAGCTCTTAATCACAAAAGTTTATTTTGCTTGTTACTTTGTAGTGTCGTACTGGTGTTCTGATGTCAAAATTTATTTCTCATAGTCATGTTCGAAAAAAGGCCCGTTGTGAGGTCGACAGTCTGTTTGAAACTTCAGCAGAGTGTGACTCTGTAGCATCACATGCACCGTATCTTCAGCGTCAAGCACGAGATGAAAGTTGTGGCAAAATAGGCAGCACTCGAGTAACTGTGCCTATGCAGTATTCATTGGGAAGCGAATCGAGTGAAGTAGGATTGAAACTCGGTAGCGGTGGTGACTTTGATAGCGACAGCACAGTTTCGGTGAACGGGGTCGATGGAGGGCTGGAACATCAGGATAGCGTTGGACAAGGAGTGCAACCTTCTCAATGCCTTTCCTGGATCGAATACTTCGGAATCACGAGGAACAAAAGATCGTGATGTCAGCAGTGATTCACCTACCTTTGCGAAAGTCTGGCTAAGTGGGCAGTGGAACATAACATAACTCAGCGATCATTGACGCCTCTCTTGCGGCTATTAAGGTCACACGATTGCTTCAGTGGCTTACCAAAAGATGCTCGTAGCTTGTTGGGAACCCCCCGTAACACTGCTGTTGCAGCAGGTATTGTACAACTGTCTCCTAGAACGTACTGTCATTATGGGCTCAGCAAAGGGCTGCAACACATTTCGGGCTCCGCAGAGTTTCCAGATGCAATACCCCTTTGTTTTAATATAGATGGGCTTCCTTTGGGAAAGAGTTCGAAGCAGCAGCTTTGGCCAGTGCAGTGCTGTGTCCGTGGTCCAGACTTGGCTGATGAGTTGCAAAAACCTTTTCTTGTAGGCGCATTTGTGGGTCCTTCAAAGCCAGATTGTGCTAATGGCTTCTTGAAGCCATTTGTTTTCGAGCTGAAGGAGCTGCTTCAGTCTGGTATATCGGTGTCTGGGAAAGTAGCAGAAATCAAACTCAAAAGCATCATCTGTAATGCGCCGGCTCGGGCTTTTGTATTCCAGATTAAAGGACACAGCAGTTACTATGGCTGTCCAAAATGCACAGCAGAGGGTAGCTTTCATGAGAAAGTAGTTTTCTCTGCAACAGTTGGTAGACCTAGAACTGATGATTCATTTCGTCAGCAGGAGGACATGGATCACCACCTGGGAGTGACAATCTTGACTGAGCTTCCAATAGACTGCATCACTTGTGCACCACTTGATCCAATGCATCTGTTGTATCTTGGTGTGATGCGTAAACTTGTGAGCCTGTGGTTTTCAGGACCTCTTAGTGTTAGAATTGCGCCACTAAACCGAATAGAAATATCAAAACGCAGCTGTTCTCTTGAAAAGCACGTTCCTCATGAGTTTGCACGTAAACCAAGGTCATTTGATGAAAAAGACAGGTGGAAGGCCACTGAGTTCAGACAGCTCTTGCACTACACTGGACCTGTGGTACTTGAAGGCAGCTTTTCTGCTGCTGCCTATGCTAATTTCTTGACACTGCACGTAGCATCAAGTATCCTTAGCACACCTCTCTGTCCTGAGCATGCGGACTATGCACAAACTCTTTTGGAGCATTTTGTCAGAGGCTTTGTGGAATTGTATGGCGCGTCAAATGTCTCGTACAATGTTCACTGTCTTTTGCATCTTGCTGCGGATGCGAAGGTGCATGGTACTTTAGAATCTTTTTCAGCATTTGCTTTCGAAAACAATTTGCAGATGATCAAAAAGCTTCTTTGCCGGTCAGGCTGTCCCCTTCACCAATTGTACAACAGGTTAAAAGAAAGTGACAACCTACAGAGCTTTTCCTCATCATGCACTATTGATGGATATGAGCTGCTTGGTAGCCATGATGCAGCTGTTACCCCTGCAAGTTGTATGAACCCTCAATATAAGGCAGTCAAGTTTCATTCTTTTACGGTTACTCCTAAAGCAGCCAACAACTGCTGCAAAGTTGAAAATGCGATTGTCCTCGTTGATGCTATAGCACACAGTAGCCAAGATGAGAGCCCTTGCATTGTAGGAAGGCATTTTCTAGAAGTGAAACCACTGTACACTCAACCGTTTGACTCTACTAGGCTCAGTATTGCTGTTGTTGACGGGCTTTCAAATGTCCAGTGCTGGTCAATCACTGACATTCAAAATAAGCTGGTTATCCTTCCTTACCATGATAAGTTTGTAGTTGTACCTTTACTTCATACGAGCTAGCTGGAACACCGTTCCTATGTTGGAAGAATAAACACTGTTTATGTTCTAGCTCCTGGCTAATTTGTTGAATGCAGGCTACAGCAATGAAGAACTGAAATTTGTGCAAATGTTCTGATAGAAAGATATTTTTATCTCTTCTGAAAAATGCATTCAGCATAGCAATGTTTCTTAATGTTTCCATTTAAGTGAGTGTATTAAAGGGACACTAAAGGCAACTATTAAGTTGACGTTGATTGTTAAAATAGCGGTCCATAAACTTTTTAGTGCTATTTTTGTGCCAAAAAAGGGCTTATTTTGAAACAAAATTCAGTTTCAGTGGCCCGCATCAAGTTAGAGCACTTCAAATTATGCGCCTCAAAAACAGAACCGACTCGCGTCTCTGTTGCCGTGCGCAACAATTGCCCAGCTTTACTGCGCAGTCGTCGACACGAGTAGACAGAAATCAGTGGGATCTACAGCAGCAACAACGGTTATTGATAAATTTACTGGCATTGGCTCTAAGACGGCAGATGTGCTTGGTTTAACTGCGCCCCGCTAGATGGCACGACCTGTCCAGTTTAACCACACAAAAATTGAATTTTCGAACTACTCGCGCTACTCTCCTTAGTAACGCCTGGCGTTCTTTTTTTTTTTCATGAATCAAACAAAAACGAACAAGCAGCATTTTATTGCGTCTCTTGGTGCATAGAACGTTCTTTGTTTAGTGCAGCTAGATCGATTACTAGTGATTAATTTTAGGCGGTTCGTCTGACGTCATCGGTATCATTTTGAGAATGTCCTACTGCGGCGTTTGTATTCTTGTGCATTAACCTTAATTTTACAGTAAGTAGGGCACTGCTGTTGATATTGTCGATTTAGAGGTTGTCATACATTGAGCTTTCACTCTGATGTAAATTGTTATTTACTTTAGTGTCCCTTTAATGCTGGCAGTATTTAATAGTATTTCAATAAAGAAAGGTCATGCTGCCAATATGTCATGTTGTAGCCTCTGCTACTAAAAATTTTCATACCACATTTATGGTTTTGTTACTTTTTGTTGAGTTAGTTTGGCAGATGAAAATTGTCTTATATGTCCACTGAAATCTGAGAACAAACAAAAAAAGGAAGTTATTGCATGATCTTTAGAAAAAAAAATTAACTAGTCAATGTTTATGTTCATTTTTTGTCTGAGAGTGGTCCCAGACAATTTTTTACAGATGCACTTTTCTATTGTGGAGTTTACTGAAGAGCAAACAGTAGCTGTTTTGCCCAACATATGGATTGTTGGTGGCAAATGCTATTGGCCACCAGGACCTGGCTGCAAGATGGCAACTGTTCAAAAAGCAAAGGCCCCGACAGAGACTGGAAAAGTTAAAGCATTGTGGTGAAAGCTACCTACAGTACGTTTATTATAGATAGCTTTAACTCGAGTATAATGCATTAAGTTTCTCTGAATGTGTGGGTTCTTATTATAGGCACATATCAAGAGGCTCGTAGACATCTGGATCAAGCTCAGTATTCTGACGTTAAATCTGGGCACCTTCAGAAACGTAAGGTTAGACTGACCTTTTGGCTTACCATCGTGCTACCCGTATTGCATTTGTGTTTTTTTTCCCCACTCCTCAAACCTACTTTGCAGTTTTGACACAAAGCCCACAGTCTGTTGTTCTGTCTTTTTAATAAGGTGTCAAAGCCAAGTCGTTATATCAGCGATGATGTAGTGCCTGCTTTTCGTTCACGCCCCACTGGTTCAACTAGGCCGCCTGTAGATGAACGTAAGTTATCATACAAAGAGGTTATTCTCTTTTGTAACATTCCTTTTTGCATGCAGGAACGGAGAACACTTGTGCAAATGCTTGTGATGAATTTCATGAAGCAAACCAGCTGCAAAAGGTTGGCAACCAACAGAAAGGAGAGGTAAGTAGCAGCTCACCCTTTCACAATACTATACTACAGGTCTCTCTTTGTTGCTATGCTCGTTCAGTGCTGCATGCACATTTCTTTTTAAGATGCCAAAGCCAATCCACACTTCCAGTGCTTCTTTGGAACCCCCCAGCAGCTTTCCTGGCCCATCTGGTTCAACATGTAAGCAAATACGACCTTAAGAGTGCTTCTTGTTTGACATTGTTATCAATTTGCAGACAGAGACTGCAACACTCCGGCAGAAAACACTGAAGGTAATTATTCACATTTCTGGTCTCATCTTAAGTTCACTAACTACTCAATACTTTGCAGATCTTTCAAGTGACTCTGATGAATTAGAAGACAATTGTGGTAAGCATTACACTCCCCTTACGGTGGAGAGCATATAATGAATAAGCTATGAAATTTAAAAAGTTTCCTTAAAAAAAGTGCCATTGAAGCATGTAAATAAGCTTAGCTGTATTTAAACCTTAACTTTTTTAAGCTGAGTTGTAGGGCTGTTAGGAGCCCAGCTCAATAAATTGCATAGTTTCCCATGAGTGGATATTTAGTTATCCCTGTATTCTGCACAGCTGGGTGATGTTGCAGCACTTTCTTTTCAGAGATGCTGGATGGCCAGGAGACTGAAGCTGGCATGCGTGACTCTGGTAAACTGTGAAAGCTCCTCGTTAGCCATATGTTTTCAGTTAATATGTGCCCCGTTAAACTTATCAGCCCTGTACTGACACTTTGTTAACCAAACCTGCATTGAAATATTCATGTTTCGTCTGCAGCCATGGCTTCACCTCCTGCTCGGGCAAAAAAACAAGAAGGCGCTAACTCAAGAGGGTACGTCCATTATCAACTAATGGTATTTTCATACATATTATTTCTTTAATGTGCAACCTCCAATGCATGTTCATGTTGCCTGGTGCAATGTAGGGCTAGTGTACTTGAAAAAATTTTGTGTGCAGTTTTTTGTTGTAAATACAGATTTTTTCATATTCACTAAAGTAAAGCTTGTGTTATTTCCCCTTTCCTTCACCTCCATTTAGGGTAGCGAACTGAGCCAAGCCTGGTTAACGTCCCTGCCTTTCTGCTTCGTTTTCCTTTCTCACATTATTCTTACTTCACATGCGTGCCTCACTTTTTAGGCATATATGGAGTTTCTGTAAAGGACTCCTGACACTGAAATATAAAGCTTGAAATGTTTGCAATCATTGATTGTCTAGCTTACACTGACAATACTGACGAGCACATCATTCCAAATTAATGTGGTGAGCATTGTCCTTGAAAAATTTCACTATGGTTTTTGCATTACCATTAATATTTATCTGAGTAGGCAGCACATCTGGATATTGTCACTAGTATGATGAGGACAGGGCGCCTTGTGATAACGATTAAGGAGAGTATTCTCAGTCTCGCAGACAAGTGTGCAGGGTTTCTCTTCCCTTTGTTGTGTGGCTGGTGTCAATGTGGTTCTGGCTGTTGGCATCAGTGCATGGCTTTTTTAGGTACCATAGCACGAAATTTTTTTTTCAAAAGGGCACACTTATGATAGAAATGTTAGTGCTCGTTAAGTGCGTGTATTGTAACACTTCCCTGCAGTGCCACACCCCGACTTCCACCAAAGAACCATATGCACTTTCAAGGCCACCAAAGTGCGACCACACCTGGCCATCCACGTCGTCCGTCTCTTTGTGTGTGTGTGAAAACAACTTAAGCACTGTTCCGGTTCTTCGCACAATGTACCAAGCTTCAACGCTGGCACATCTGGCGTCATGGCACTCTCCTGCTAGGTCACTAGTTCATAATTTTAGATGGGGGTTATGATTGATGATGTCGTGATGGATTATACTTATACTTGGATAGTTATGATGCATTACAATATTTGAAGTTTACTTTTCGGATTATCAGAGCTACAAATTAGCACAATATTCACAAACAAAGATTGATTGTCAGGGGTTTGCGGGCTTTTTGTACCATTTTATTTGAGAGTTCCAGCATGAAGTACTAGTAAAGCTGACAGTGCTGCGAATGGTTCAAAAGCAGCATGGGGAACTTCTACATGGGCTGATCGGTCGGCTTCGGTCCAATGCTGCTAAAGGAAATGCACTTTAATTTCCAGCCCGTTCTCAGAGTACGAGTCACTGAAACTGTTCGATTAGAAGTTGACTGGCTAGATGAAAGATACGCTTGTAAATGCATTGAGATTGTGTGTTGTGTGTGTTTTGATATCTGAGGGCCACTTAATGCCTTCTTTCTTTTCAATACTAGAGCAGTGTGTAAAGCCTCAGCCTCTACAGAATAGAATTTTAATTTGTCTCCTAGGTTACGTATACTTATAGAAAATTTGAAGTAATCAATGTATTCTTTTATTCAAGCCTGTACTTTCATATATATTCATGACATATGTGCAGTTTTCATTGCGCGCTTACGATAAGTGTGTATTGGCTTGCCTCTATTTCAGGTGGAAGAGCTCGCAAACAAAGGTGGCAGCAACGCCGCTGCATGCACAAAAAGAATTATCTCATACCTACTTTGCGACAATCTCGCAGCACAGTTTTCATGGTTTGGTAAAAAGGGAGAACACCAATTCAGCCAGCTCCGTCTCGCTTCTTGCATAATAAGTGAGTGTTTTTCATGTACTTGATTGAACGCCTCTCTTGTTTCCTTGGTGAAAGCGGTCTCTCTGTTCAATTCAAATGAGCCATCAGGTGGCTGCCATCCAGATTTTTCTGTAACTGTTTTAAGCATCGTGTTTTTGCTTTTATATTTATAGACAGCAGGGAGTTTAACTAGAAAACAGTTAATTGGCTACTCTATGCCAGGTTATTGTTCTTGCAGTGTTGTTACTGGTGGATAAAGAGGGGGGGGGGGGATTCAGATGCTCTGACACCTTCCTCTTCTTCATTCATGGAAGCCTAGTGGGTGTGTCGCCACCCAGTACTGTTAATGAATCACCTTAGTATTTAGTCTCTCTTAAAAACTGATGAAAGAGAGCTGAAAAGAAGGTGTATTTTGGTGTGACGAGCCTGCTGCTCGTAGTATTCCAAGGGTTCATGGCAGCCCAGGCACGGTTGCATATCTATACCAACCAATAGAAAAGTTAAATATATACATTATTTCGAACATGGAAATAGAGTTAATGTCAATGAAGGAACAACATGGGGAATGTAATCAGAGTGCACAAAATATTACTAAATAAGTCACTTGCACTTATACTAAATAAGTCACTTTCACTTACAGATTTATTACAAATGTAAAGCTTCATGTATCCAACTTCTATATAGCTGCCCCTCGCCCTGGACAGAATCTTGTATGACAAATGTCATCTGAGAGGAAATCAGGCTGTTGGCCAAATCAGGATATTGGCTTGATTGAATTTTTAAGTTGGTGTCACTTTTTTCTCTCAATCAATTATTGCTTTGACTTTCTCAAAGGTGCTGCGCAAAAAGTTCATCTTGCAGATGAATTCACCATAGAAGCAGCCGTTCGAGAATGGTTGCGTCATGCCCCAGCAAGGCATAGGAATGCAGCAAGAGGTATATGCATTTTGCAGTAAGCTTAAAGGAAGTGACAGCTAATTTCTGCTGTGCCTAGTTTTTTTCTGTCGCAATCGAAGCTCGTTGGTCTTAGTATCCTGTCGGTGGGATGTAAATGGAAAGCACTGTAAAAAAAAAATTTTGTATAAGCTGTGTGGATTAGTTCGTGCTTGGAAAACGAGCTAGAAACAGTGATGCGTGAGCATGATAACGGTCATATGCCAGCATTTGTATAAGTTAGTAGTCTATATCAGTAGTTCTGCTCATCCAGTGGAGGTACCTGTTTATGGTAAAACCAGTAAACAGCTTTTTTGAACCTCACATAAAGACCACAGTATATATAATTACTCTTGAGTTTGCCTACAAAAGCACTAGAGTGGATCTCCATGCAATCCCAGACACCACAGTTCACAGTAGGTGTGCTGCTCTACTGTTGCCATAACTGCAGCTTTGCTTCCTAGATTATTTCATCTCATTATGCTATCACATTATGAATAGATAAACTGCACATGGCTGTGTTGCATAAAACCACATTTTAAAGAACAAGTATAATGCATTGAATGACAAGAAATTGCATATATATCTCAAGTTTGTGTCACATAGTACCAAGCCAACCCTGCATAAGCGGTAAATGCATTTTTAAACAAAAATTTATGTCGCACTTTATACTTCCTACCTAAATCACAAGCGGCATGGTCAAAAGAGTCACAAAAGTTTAGTTTTCATTTTTTACTAAAATCTTGTGACATGTTCTGATGAATTGATCCATTTATTGGTTGTGTTTCTCATCATACTTGGACGTCAAGTCGCCTCTGAGAAATTTTCAGCAAGTTGAATGTTATCCCATAGCTTTATGGCAACATGTGGCAGACAATTACGCATACACTGGAAACTCAAGTTTGTGTCCAGTGTAGCTTTTATCTGCTGCACTGTTGTATGAGAACATCGCTTCCTTTTGTAGTAGGATGTTTCGAAACTGACATTTACAATGAAGCACAAATTACTGAAATGTCTTTGTATGTATTGATACTCATAAGACCCGAGGGCATTTCAAAGTGATTTTTAGGTTCTAGGAGTAGCTATACTTACATATGCTGAAACGAGTAATATCGTTATTGCTAATGTATGCAATAGTCATTTGCATTTCCTGTGTTTCTGAAGTAGGCATCATCTTTCTCAATTCTTTGGCTAAGTTCAGGAATGGAGCATCACAATCCAAGCCAAGAATTTTTTTTCTCATGGTAATATAGAGTATCAGTACTACTGGTATGCTGTTGCTTGGAATGTCTTATAGTATTTGCTTTCACTGTTTCTGGATAGCTAATATTGATTCTCTTTTTTTTTTTTCTTAGGATCAACTGGTTGTGACCAGTAGCCATTTTGCATCACGAATCTTTTAAGTGGACCTTCTTTTCAAAAGAAACTTCATTGAAGATTTTTCGTGGAGCAATTTTTTATTCAGATCACTTGAAGCGTTCAAGGCAAACTTTGATGAAGACCTTTGTATTGTAATTTTTCATTCAAATAACTTAAGGCTTTTAAGGGGAACATCGTTGAGCAATTTTTCATTCATGTCACTTCAGAGCGTTTTAAGTGAACTTCATTGAACTTTTGTACATTATCATAACTTTGAAGCTTTCAAGGGAACTTCGTCGAGAATTTTTGGTCAGCAATTTTTTATTCACATCTCTTCGAAGCGTTCAAGGCAAACTTCATTGGAGACTTTTGTACAGTAATTTTTCATTCACATCACTTGGAAGTGTTCAAGGTGAACTTCATTGAACTTCTGTACATTCTCATAACTTTGAAACTTTCAAGGGGAACTTCGTCGAAGATTTTTGCTCAGCAATTTTTTATTCACGTCACTTCAAAGCGTTAAAGATGAACTTCATTGAATAATTTTGTACAATATATTTTCATTCATATACCTTCACTTACATTCAAAGACTGATTTATTTTATGTTCAATAAATGTGTTTGAAAACAATGTGCTGTCTGTTGGAATAAATCTCTAAGGTCTTAAAAACCCAACATAAACGTGCAAGTTAGATGGCAGCTTGTGCTTGATGATAATGCCAGGCTGTTCGGGCTTTCCTTACCAAATATTGCTAAAATTTTGTGAATGAGAATTTTTTTTCTATGCACATCCTCAGACTTGCTGCGTGTATAGTTCTGTGTGCCAGAGGCCTGCACTCCCTGCATCAACGTCGCGAGGCTGGCCTTACTAATTAAGTTTGATATCTGACAGCAATCCAGCCAGCTTCACGTCTTTGATGCTTTACCGAATGTAGTTGGTTTGTTAGACCTCGAGTCTCATGGCAGTCTTGCTCATTGCTGCTCGGCTGTACTTTATAGTGTTCGATACCCACTATAAAGTACAGCCGAGCAACTATGAGCAAGACTGCCATGGGACTGCAGGTCTAACACACCAACTACATGCGGTAAGTGTGAACAGTGCATGAAAAAAGCTTTTATTTAATAAATGGCAATGTCTATGTATATCTATTAAATGTCCATTAAGTGTCCATTGTGCAACATACCTGCAACCTTACTCGGACGACCATTTTATAGTTGCGGGTACATCTAATCTTCGTAATTTAGATTTCTACTGATATCTAAGAGACGTTTACAATGTCCATGAGAAACATACCATTGATGTCCATACAATATTTGTGGTTCACTGGGCAGGCGCCCTTGACCAAGCTCTTGGGTAAGTCAGCTGAGTGGCGATGGGGACCTGAGCAGCAAGAGGCGTTTTGCCTTCTGTCCAGCGCCATTGCGGAGACGGCGCAGCTTAAGCTCCCCGACCTGACCAGACCGTTTGTTGTCCAGACTGACGCAAGCAATCTGGGATTGGGAGCAGTTCTCCTACAGGAATACGATGGTGTGTTGCAGCCGTTGGCCTTTGCCAGCCGCTCGTTGATACTCGCGGAAAGGAAGCATTCCGTGACCGAGAGGGAGTGTCTCGCAATCGCGTTTGCACTGCGGAAGTTTGATGTCTACCTTGATGGGACAAAATTTGTGGTGCAAACAGATCACAGCGCGCTTAGCTGGCTAATGCGGCTCTGTGAGCCTGCAGGCAGGCTAGCTCGCTGGGCTCTCCTGATACATCATTATGACTTTTCAGTGCAGTATCGGAAGGGGAGCACTAAAGTGGTAGCTGACGCGCTACCTCGTGCCCCAGTGTCTACCAGGAGCCTGGATCCCGGTGCGACAACCGCTGGTGGTGCCTTTTCGCAAGCGAGCGGCGCGGGCGATACGGCGGCAGGGCCGCCGAGTGGAGAAAAGGGTGAGTGCGCCGACGAGCAAACCCTTTCCACGGGCCTGGTGAGCAGCGTGCCGCGAAGCGGGCGAGAGCGAAAGGGAAGCGAACCCATGCTGAAAGGGAAGCGAACATACTTGCTGGACCATGATGGAATCCTGCTGAAATACATAGCCACCGATGAGGAGTCAGTGGACCCGTTTAAGATGGTTGTGCCCAAAAGCCTGAGAGGCGCACTGTTGCGAGCCTCTCACGACGAGCCCATGGCCGGTCACCTGAGTGCCTCTAAAGTTTTGCGAAACTGAGCAAGGTTGTGACTTGGCTTGGCATGAAGCGTGACATTTTTCGCTATTGCCGTTCCTGCCACGCCTGTCAAGCGGTAAAATCAAGGGGTGGCAAGCCGCCCGGCTTGATGAAACCGATTGTCAGTGAGCGTCCGTGGCAAGTAGCCACCTGCGATCTAATGGGGCCGTTCCCCAGGAGTAAGCAGGTGTTCATACATCTGACGGTAGTTGTTGATCATTTTTCCAAATGGGTGGAGCTGTTTCCGCTGCGGAAAGTGACAGCGCGAGCGGTGCTAGAGAGGCTACAGGAAGTGTTTTGTCGGTTCGGCTTTTCGAAAAGATTGATCACGGACAATGCATCGTATTTCACCGCTTGGGTGTTTGGTGATACGTGCCGTTCCCTAGGAATAGATCGCTGCACCACTTCACCCTACCATCCCCTGTCCAATCTGACGGAGCGAACCAATCGTACGCTCAAACCGATGATGGCGGCCTTTGCCGAAAGTCAAAAGGACTGGGCAGACCATTTGTGTGAACTCGCGTTTGCAATCCGAACCTCCGAGAGTCGCTCTACTGGTTTCTCTCCCGCCTTCCTTAATTTCGGAAGGGAGTTGGCAAATCCGGTGACCAGTGTCATGCAATGCCAGCTCGGAGACGAGGAAGAACCGGCAGACTGTTCTGCTTACGCTTCAAAACTTCGGGACAGGCTTTGTCGAGCTCTCAGTAGAGCAAGGCAGAGTTTGGCATCGGCCAGGGCCGAGCAAAAGGCCCAGTACGACCGAAAACGTCGCCACTGTTACGACCGGCCCTGGGGAGCCAAGCAGGAAGAGTTTGGGGGAGAACCGGTTCTTGACCGACGGTGTCGTCCACCCCCACCTCCCCATTCGGGTTCCTCCTTGCCGGGAGAGCTCCGGGGTCTGCTGTGCATTCGTGACCATGTTTGGTAACATTTTAGGGCGCCGTGACCATATATGGACCTCGTGTTAGGTTGCGCCACTCCATGTGTTGTGAGGTGTGTTTCCCCCTCTCTCGTGGCCGAGGTGCCGGAGACACCGTATTGGCTGACGATGCGGACGGGGCGCCCAGTGTCAACGGCGCGGCGCTATAAAATGCCGAAGAAGTTTTGTATCACACGCACTCTTCTCTCTTTGGGTCAGTTGACCACTACTCCACATGTAAATAAATCTCCGTTGTTCGTTCGGGCGCTTCTTCTCGCTGAATTGTTGGACGATGGATCCTGCGACGGGGCCAGCTACCGAAAACGAGACCGGCAGGACCCGGAGTCCCAACAACTGGATGGCAGCGGCGGGATGCCGATAACCCCGAAAGCGACCACTGGACTGAGTGAGCCCGAAGTTCAACAACGGGACGACAGGAGAAGGAGGACACGAGCTCATCGACTTCCAGAGGGAATCGAACGGCACTTCTGAGAGGCACGACGCCGCAGACATGACTGCGAACTGGGCGAGTGCCGGCTTTCTCTGTTAAATTTTACCAGGCATTTACTCTATGTGTTAAGTAAAAGCTGGTAGAGAGGGGCTGTCTTGGTCATTGGGTTAACAGGTAACTTGCGTCAGGCAGAAATTGTGTGATAGCTTGGTTAAGCTCTTTCTGTCAGTGGCGTCAAGGTTAACAGTGACAGGGCAGGATTCCGTGTAAGAGCTTTTGAAGCTTTATTTGTAGACTAAGTTAACGGAAAACTTGAGGCAAGGCAGGTATCTAGAGCTGTCGTTGCCGTCAAGGTTAATTAGTTGCAGGACAGGAATCTTTGTGAAACAGAGACAGCGGTACTGGAGGCAGCCATGAATCTGAAATCCCTGCGAAAGTCCATGTTGTTGCTTCTTGCAAGGGAGTTGAATCTGGAGGTGTCGGACTCTCAAAGAAAGCCAGAGCTGATAGAGGAGATTCTCGCATTGGGGGCGGAGGATGACGAGCTGTCAGAATGTGTCGAGGAGATTCAGGAGAGGCAAGCGGCAGAGGCCGAAAGAAAGGCTGCCGCGGCCGAGGCCGAAAGAAAGGCGGCCGCGGCCGAAAGGAAAGCGGCAGAAGCCGAGGCAGATAAGATGCGAAAGCACGAGCTTGAAATGAAGCGCCTCGAGCTAGAGATTAGCCATAATAGTAGAACAGGAGGCAGCGAGGCATCCGGTACCGCAGAGCGGGTCAGGTTCAAAATGACGGACCTAATGAGATCGTACAAGCTAGGGGAGGACATTGGGCTGTTTCTCGTCAACTTTGAGAGAACTTGTGAAAGGCAAGGTTTCAGCCAGGATACGTGGCCTCAACGCTTGTTGTCCCTACTTCCGGGGGAGGCCTCAGAAGTAATCGCGCGCCTCACGAAAGAGGAGGCTGACGAGTACAGTGAGGTAAAGTCGAGCCTTCTCGAGAAATACAGGTTGTCAGCGGAAGGTTTCAGACAAAAATTTCGCAACGCCGTAAAAGAGAACAATGATTCATACCCGGAGTTTGCTTACAAGTTAATGGCCAACATGGGGGAGTGGCTCAAAGAGGCAAAGGCGTATGGGAATCATGACAAGGTGCTCGAGTGTATCGGTCTGGAACAATTCTATCAAAGGTTACCAGAAAAGGTGAGGTTCTGGGTGCAGGATAGACCGGACGTGAACACAGTAACGAAAGCCGCAGAGCTCGCTGAAGAATTCGTTACGCGCCGCGCCCTCGGGGAAACAGCGAGCCTAAAAGGGAAAAATTCCTACTACCGAATAAGGCGCCGTTTAGAAAACAACCGACAAGTCTCGCACAAAAGGGTGAGGAAAACAATTCATCTAACCATGGGGCGTCGGCAGAGGCAAGCAAAAGGAAATTTAAGGCGAGAAAACCGGCCGCTTGTTTCAATTGTCACAAAACAGGGCACTTCGCGAAACACTGCCCGAAAGAAAAGGTGGCCTTTTTATCTATAAATGAAGTTGACGAGAACATGAAGTTGTTAGAGCCCTATATGTACGACCTTACCGTGAACGGCAAGCAGTGTCGGGTTCTTAGAGACTCCGCAGCCACTATGAACGTAGTTCATCCGTTTTTTGTTCAGTCCGGACAGTATTCAGGAGACTGTGCCTGGATTAGACAAGCCGTAGAAGCAAACAGTCAGTGCCTCCCCGTAGCTAAAGTTGTCCTTAAAGGCGCATTTGGTACGTTGGAAACGGAAGCCGCGGTATCGCCATATCCACCCCCTCAGTATCCTTACTTATTTTCAAATAAGTCAGATCAAATGCTGAAGGAGAAAGGTCTAACGTTGGGAGAAGGCATAGTGCAGGCACTGACTAGATCGAAGGCACGTGCGCTGGCTGCAAGAGCAACATTCACTGAGGCAAACAAGCCTCAAATCGACAACGGGCCTGGTTGCGAGTTGGACACCACGGTAACAAATCGACTTGTGCGAGAACAGGCTGCAGAAGCCGTAGTCGCGGAAGCAACCATTCCTAAAGGCGACGATGAACCTCCTCCCGAATTGGAAGGGGTCAATTACGCCTCGTTGACCGAGCAAATAGAAAATGCCGTTGCTCCCAAGCCGATTCCTGGTAGTACAGAGGATAGCACAGAGGGTTACACATTCCAGGTACTAGGAAATACAAAAGAGTTGTGTGTCATGCCAACTTCGGATAATTTCAGTCGGCTGCTGCAGGTGAGTCCCGCTTCATTAATAACCGAACAAAAGGGGGACCCGACGCTTAAGCAATTCCAGGACAGTTCGAAAGAGGGAATCGCCAAACGAAATGCGAGATTCCAAGAGAGGAGCGGCATACTCTATCGAAAATATCTAGATAGGCGAGGAGTAGAATTTGACCAGGTAGTCGTACCTCAGGCGTATCGTCAGGATTTGCTTAGTTTGGTGCATGGATAATCATGGTCAGGCCACTTAGGCGTAAAGAAGACGAAAAATCGTCTTTTACAGGAATACTACTGGCCTGGATGCTTTAAAGATGTAGAGAGGTTTGTAAAATCTTGCGATGTGTGTCAGCGAGTGGGTAAGCCGGGAGATAAGGCGAAATTTCCAATGAAGCTGGTACCCGTAATCACGGAGCCCTTTTGTCGGTTGGTAATTGACACAGTAGGTCCTTTGCCCAAGACAACTTCAGGCTATCGTCACATCCTGACCTTAATCTGCCCAGCTACTAAATTTCCAGAGGCGGTCCCGCTAAAAGAGCTAAGTTCCGTCGAAGTAGTGAACGCACTTCTGTCCGTGTTTGCCCGGGTAGGCTTTCCTGCCGAGATACAATCAGACCAGGGCACTATTTTCACGGGTGCCTTAACGACAACCTTTCTAGAGCGGTGTGGCGTGAAATTATTGCATAGTTCAGTCTACCATCCGCAGTCGAACTCGATAGAAAAGCTTCACTCCGTGATGAAGCGAGTGTTAAGAGCCTTATGTTTTGAACGGAAAACTGACTGGGAAATGTGCTTACCTGCAACGATGTTTGCACTAAGAACTGCACCACATGAGACAACAGGGTTTACGCCAGCGGAACTTGTTTACGGCCGCAAACTGCGGTCTCCTCTTCGTATGCTGAGAGAGTCGTGGGAAGGTCAGGGTGATGATCCTGTAGTAGTGGAATATGTCCTCACCTTATTGGATCGTCTAACAAAAGCCCAAGAACTGACCGAGAGTGCGATGACCAAAGCACAGCAGAAGGCTAAGCTTTACTACGATCGGACCGCTAAAGCACGACACTTTGCTGTAGGAGACAGGGTCATGTTGTTGAGGCCCTCCCAAAAGAATAAGCTTGAAGTGCAATGGGTCGGCCCGGCCGAAATTACTCGAAAATTGTCTGACACCAACTATGTGGTAAAATTACCAGGAAGTCGTAAGGCACACCAGGTGTATCATAGCAACTTACTCACACCCTACAAAGAGAGGGAAGCCATCGTGAACATGACTTTAAATGTTCCGGAAGAGGTTCCGGCAGAAATCCCTGAATTAGCTCCCGAATCGGACGAAGTCCCGATCGAGAAAAGAGTTAAGGATTTAGTATCAAAGTCACAACTAACAACGAAGCAGAAGCAGGAATTGCGTGGTCTTTTGACCGAGTTTCAGGACAGATTTGTCAGCGAGCCAGGCCGGACATCCGTCCTCACTCATGACATAGAGCTTACCTCGTCGGAACCGGTAAGATCTAAGACGTATCGGGTGTCACCTCGCCGGCTTGAGCTAATAAAAGCAGAGGTTAACAGGATGCTGGAATTGGGTGTGATTGAGCCGTGTGAAAGTGATTACACTTCCCCGTTAATTCTCGTGGAGGTACCCGGCAAAGATCCGCGTCCTTGCGCAAACTATCATAAGTTAAACCTCATCACCAAGGATCAGACATACCCAATTCCCCACATTGAGGAACGCGTCGAGAGGGTAAGCAGCGCGCAATTTATCTCAACGCTAGACCTAGTGAGAGGTTACTGGCAGGTGCCGCTCACCGAGAGGGCGAGCCGGTATGCTGCATTTATTTGACCAATGGGGACATTCCGCCCTAAAGTGTTGAGTTTCGGCCTAAAGAACGCGCCTTACTGTTTTTCCAACTTAATGGATAAGGTTTTGCGTGGTCAAGAGGACTTCGCAGTGCCTTACTTGGACGACGTCGCCGAGTTTTCCTCGTCCTGGCCAGAACACTTGACGCATTTGAGAGCAGTACTGACACGCCTACGCGAAGCAGGTTTAACGGTAAAGGCGCCCAAGTGTCAGCTAGCACAAGCAGAGGTACTCTATCTCGGGCATGTTATCGGTCGAGGGCATCGCCGTCCCTCTGAAATGAAAGTGGCAGCTATCCGAGACTTTCCCCAGCCCCGAACGAAAACCGATATTCGGGCTTTTCTTGGAATAGCTGGTTACTATCGTAAGTACATCCCTAGATATTCCGACATTGCCAGCACTCTTACTGACGCGTTGCGCAAGACCGAGCCCCAATTGGTCGACTGGAATGAGGAGAAAGAAAAGGCTTTCCGCGTTTTGAAAGCGGCCTTGTCGAGCCAACCTTTGCTTAGTTCACCGGACTACTCGAGGCCTTTCATAGTCCAATGCGACGCTAGTGATAGAGGCATGCGGGCAGTTCTTAGTCAAAGGGATGAGGGTGATCAAGAGCACCCCGTCCTATATGTTAGCCGGAAACTCACCCTTCGCGAGCAGGTTTACAGCGCTAGCGAAAAGGAATGTGCGTGCTTGGTTTGGGCAGTCCAGAAACTGGCTTGTTATATTGCCGGAAGCAAGTTCATTGTGGAAGTGGACCACTGTCCTTTCACCTGGCTACAGACCATGTCCTCTAAGAATGGCCGCCTGCTGCGTTGGAGCCTCGTTTTGCAACAATATACGTTTGAAATACGCTACAAAAAGGGTGTACTCCATGGCAACGCTGATGGCTTAAGTCGATGCCCCTGACGCGAGAGGATGTCTCGAGAACTCTGGCATTTTTTTTCCTGACCTAGACAAGAGCTAGTGATTGTTTTTTTACTCTTTTAGGTGTACTTGTTTGAAAACGTTGAAGACACGGCTATCCAGGGTTTCGGGTTCGGTGTGCTTCCAGTGTTGTTGTTTTGTGTCACCTTAAAGTGTGAGTAACATTTTGAATAAATTGTGTATTTCCTTTAATATCAGTTAAAGGGGAAAATTGCCTGGTGGAGTTTGGCGGAATTGTCCGGCGCTCACCGGCTGAGTAGTTGTGTTTTCATGTGCGTATGTGATGTCTGTTGAGCCCTCAATGAAGCAGGTGTTGCCCTCTACTTCATCAAAGACGGTCGTCACCAAACCGACTGCCGGCGCTGATCTCTCCGGACAGTGGCTGCAAACCTCAGCCCATCGAGATCTTCAACTCTTCAACTCTTCTGGACAGGCTTTGTCGAGCTCTCAGTAGAGCGAGGCAGAGTTTGGCATCGACCAGGGCCGAGCAAAAGGCCCAGTACGACCGAAAACGTCGCCACCTTTCATTTAAGGTAGGTGACCTCGTCCTGAAGCGCAACCACGCTCTTAGCGACGCGAGCAAGGGTTTCTCAACTTCGCTCGCTCCAAAGTGCCTTGGTCCGTACCGAGTGGAGAAAGCTTGGACTCCACTCGCGTACTTGCTGAAAGACCCGCTTTAGGGAAAACTCAGCCGTGCCCATATCGCAGACCTGAAAGCCTTTGCGTCGAGGTCTCACGAGCCTGCGCCAGCGCCCAGTGGCTCTGCGCGCAAGCAACGGCGCACACCCGGCGCGGCAGACCGCATTCGGACCACGCACCGGTATAATCTGAGGAAGCGGTCACCTTAGTGATTTCGCGCCAGACGGCGGGCTCATTTCCGCAACCGAAGGCCCTCATTTTTACTTTCTCGTCTCAGTTAACTAGCTTCTTTACAGCCAGTGCTTGCAAAGAAGTTGGTCCTGCCCAGTTGCTGCTGCTGATTGTCTGTGAGCATGCATGTTTTCTTTTTGTTTCAGTTTTGCCTTGCGGAGGGGGACGGGGGAGCGACCGGTCGCTCGCGGGAACATTCGAGGACGTTCTGGTGGTGCAGGTGTGTGTGTCTGTGTGGTGCGGAGAGGGGGATGAACCGGGTCAATGACCCCTACGTCAACATAGGTGGCGCTGGTTGTCGGTGGTGCGACGGGGGAAGCCGGAGACTGCCAGCGGTGCGCCATTCTTGTTCTGGTGCCGGTCGTCGTAGTCGCATGCCCTTCAGCGACATGCCCTCCAGCCAGAAACCCACACGGCGGGTGCCTCGGCGGCCAGAACCTTCCGCCCCGGGCACCTCGGCGCCACCCAAGTCTACCAGGCGGGCGTCCCGTCGGCGGGGATCAACAACATCGCCACTGCCACCGGTCTCCAAAACACCAGGGCGGAGCGTGGCCACGTCGGCGCGGCAGGAGGGGCAGGAGGTCCCGCGCTACTTCATAAGCGACGCGCCGTGGAAAACGCAGCGTCGCGTTCGGCGCGACCTGCCGCTGGACCGTGGCCATTCCGGGGCTGCACGTTGGCGGAGGGCGAGAAGACAGCCGGAGGCGCCCAACTACCTACCGATGCAGCGGTGGGGTTCTGCGCCACGTGCCGCGTGGCCGTGCACTTCAAAAGCCACTACAAGGGTGCCATGCACGTGGCGCGGACAAAGGCGGCCGCCGAGGGAAGGGCCACCGAGAGGAAGGCCCTCCCCTTGGCGGCTCTCCCCTCGGCGGCCCTCCCCTTGGCGGCCCTCCCCTCGGCGGCCCTCCCCTCGGAAGGTTCTCCCCTCGACAAAAGCTGCTTGTATGCAGCTTTTGTCGTCAGCCTTTAAATCTATTCACGATAAATAAATAAAGAATACCTCACCTAAAAAAAAAAAAAGAAGAAGGCGCCAAATCCAGCCCCGCTGAGCCAGCGTTCGGACACGGACCTGGCGGCCCTGTGCCGACAGCGAATGGGGGAGGAGCCCCATTTCACGGCACTACTGTCAGGGCTGCCACCGCCCGCAGCCACCGACGGACCACCTATGGACGTCGACCGTCTCTTGGAACTATAGCCCCGTGTACATGGACGTGACGGGGGCGGGCTGAGTTGAGTGGCGGGTTCAGCTTAACTCGACGCGCTCGAGTTTATATGAACTCGCACGGACGAGTTGAGGTGGGCGGTGATCGCAGCGATGCTTTGCGTCGAGGCGAGCCGAAAGCCCGTCTTCCGGTACCGGTTTCCGTTCCTCCAAGCCTGCGCTCTCGCAGCTGTGGGCTGCGGTTGTTTACGCAGTTGTCGCTCCGCCACCACGATGGCTGTCTTGGTATATTTTCTCAGTTGGCACCAGCTGTACTTTATGGTTGTGTTGGTGTCTTGGCTAACACTGCACAACGCTATGGCAGCAGTGGTTCTGTTGCGGCACAGTGCTCGCCGCAGGCGTATCCGCAGCCTGATGCACCGTCCCCTGTTCATCCCTGGCTGGTCTCTCCAGGAATTCGCCGTACCGAATATAAATAATATTTTCTCGCGTATTGATTGATATGTGGGGTTTAACGTCCCAAAACCACTATATGATTATGAGAGACGCCGTAGTGGAGGGCTCCGGGAATTTAGACCACCTGGGGTTCTTTAACGTGCACCCAAATCTGAGCACACGGGCCTACAACATTTCCGCCTCCATCGGAAATGCAGCCGCCGCAGCCGGGATTTGAACCCGCGCCCTGCGGGTCAGCAGCCGAGTACCTTAGCCACTAGACCACCGCGGCGGGGCTATTTTCTCGCGTAAAACAAAGATTCGTATTAAACTTACAGAAATAAATATCGTTTCAGCACCCTTTGAAATGATCCAAAGTGTATATTTTTTATATGGAGCGCCACACAGACCGATAAGTGCCTGAACATGAACAATATTGCAAATTTTTCAAAGTTCATGTGCCAGCGCTTCCAAACTACTGTCTTCGCGACTCGTGTTTTTCCCCCACTTACCGTCAAGAATGCAAGCAAGCTATGCAGCTGCGTTGTCTCTGGAAAAGTTGAAAAGCTGTAAAAATTTCTGACTTTGGTCAAGAACACTGCATTGCTTCCCCGCAAAGCACATTAACATACACTAGTGGTGAATGCGTTTTAACAAGGAAATGCGGTTCTTTTTCTGCCGACTAGAATCGTTTTACCGTGCTGCGTATAATATTTCACTTTTTCGAAGTTTCGTCGCAACCTAACTGCCACCATAATTAAAAAATTAAAATTTTCTTTAGAAAATTGGTTCCAAAAATGAATAGTGTAGTAAAGTGACCAACCATTACTTTTTAGAGTGTAATCGTAGATGGTCTAGCGTACTGTCTGGGATATTTGGCGTGGAACGACCCTCATTTCCTCCAAAACCCTAACACTAAACCCGAAAAAACGTTCGAAATGCCTAAGTCCATTCAGGAATTCATGAAACACGAATTAAAAAGAGCGAAACCAACCCTGGACTACGCTTTTCCTCTGTGGGAAATTACATGTATTGGTAAAGGCACTTAATTTTTGCGATAAAGTCAATTTACACCACTTGCAAAAAAAAAACCCAAAACAATACTTACAAAGAATAAAATACCCAAAAGTATTTGCCTTTTCTTAGTCGAACTTGGCTGTGAAGAACGCAAAATAAATGCAAGCGGAGTTGGAATGCTGCGCATTAGTAGACAATTCTGTGAATTTACGCAAATGTATTCTGATGGCGAGGTGACCAGAAACTTTATTAAAGAGTTCATGTGCACGTATTTGAGATTTCTGGCGCACAAGCCGATTTCCTGCTACGGGCAGAGCAATATAGCCGGTCGTGAGAACGATAACCAACAAGCTCTCGTAGGACGTGCCAAGCAAGATTTAAACCTAAAAGTGATCTGCATTTACCGCATAACAGAACGATGTCCTCCGCGCGTACCGGCCGACAGAGAAAGAGCAACGTCGAAGTGATGGGGACAGGGGCAGCGGAGACGGCGACGGGCGGGAGAGGTCACGAGCCGTCAACTCAGCGCGACTGGTTATACATGCCCTTTCTGAGCGCGGCAAGTTTGGTGAACCTACCCCCTGTCTCCGGGTCGACGGGACTCGCCGCGACGACTCTCCTCCCCGACGCGTCCGCTTATACATTGGGAGGGCGAGTCCAGAAAACCTGTTTATTTCGACTCAACGCGCCCTTGTCGGGTCAATGTAAACGGGCCTTATAAGGCACAGTGAAGCCCCCCCCCCCCCCCCCCCCCTAAGAACGGTGCAGCAGGCAAAATATATGTTTTTTGTCTTTATCATGTGTATTCTGTGTTGTTTTATTTTTTTTTTCTTCAGCAGCAGTTGCAGAGCGAGGCTGAGGCTAGCTGTTGCCCATTACATGACGCCTTTGCATGCATGGGCGACGACCGGCTGCCTTTGCAGACCGGTATATAGGATGAATTAAGGAGAGGAGGATGTGGGGATCTGAGGCGCGCCTGCGACCATTTCGCGGGCATTCCGCCACACCCTTTCGCTTTCCTGCTCTGTTAACACGACGTGGCGATAGATGGCGCCACGTGCGGGCACGGCGCGTGCCGAGAGATCGGCAATGATGCCAACCCTAGGGATTTATCCCTAGATCTAGGGGCTTTTGTCTCTTTTAAAGATCTTTTTTGTGAAATCTAGGGATTCTTTAGAGTGTTGAAATGAAACGCTATGCAGCTTAATGACTGGTGTTGCTGAGTAACCACGCGTTTTTAATAATAAGTAACTGCAAAGAATGTAATTTTTTGCTAATTTCTATTTTTCATTTCTAACTTTCCTTCGCTATTTCTATTTTTTTCGTTTAAAAGAGCATTGGTGTTGTGCAAGCCGAGAGAGGGCGATTTTGGTTCTGTAACGCGAGCATTGAGAAAGTAATTTCTTTTTCTATGACGCGAGGTTCTCGCAGTAACAACCTCTGATGTGTGCTGTCGAAGGAACTTGTCCGAACTTGTCGTAGCGAGTGACAACTTTTCTTCGCAAGTGAAGTGCAACTGTGGAAACTCTGAGGTGTGCTGTACACTCGAAGGAACTTTTCCGAACTTGTCTTCACGAGTGACTACTTGGCTTCGCCAGTGAAAGTGCAATTGTGACTTACAGTGCACGGAAAAACGCGCGAAATTCACCTCCGCCGCGCACCTTCACTGTGCAAAGTGAAGGCGCGCTCCATGTGAAATGGCAACTTCTGGACGAAGAGACTTTGAGCAAGGTGAGCCGAGTAGAAAGAAAGCGAAAGCATACGATCAAAAATATTTGACGAGATGGGAAGCTGAACCAAAGTACAAGGGATGGCTAGCAGCGAGTAAAAAAGGGCCCCTGTACTTCTACTGCAAGTCATGCAACGCTGATTGCAAAGGTGGAAAATCGGAAATCGACCGCAACCTCGCAAGCTCCAAGCACAGGAACAGTGCTGCAAGCTTGCAATCGACCCGCACGCTGACATCTATGCCTGCAGTAAGTGGGCAAACTCAGCTAGACAAATCTGTCAAAGAGGCGGAAATAAGGCTTGCAGCGTTCATCACAGAGCATAACCTGCCATTTAATGTCATGGGGCATTTAGTTGACGTTGTCAAAGCAGCATGCGATGATTCCCAAATTGCAAAGAATGTGAGCTGTGGCCGGACGAAGTGCACTGCCATCGTAAAAAATGTTCTTGGAGAGCAGAGTCCCCAAGACATCTGTGAACTCTTGCGCAGACAGAAGTTCTCTCTGCTTGAATCTCTGCTCGAATCTCTGCTCGAATCTACTGACAAGGGAACAGTGAAGCATCTGTCCCTTGTCGCCCGAGTGATGAATGCCAATGGCGACGTAGTGGATGCGTTTCTTGACTTGGTACCAGTCAGCGACGGAACCGCCCAGTCTCTCTTCAGCAGTCTGAAGGCAGTCTTTACTAGCACAGAAATTCCATACGAAAGAAACTTGATCGGTTTCGCGGCGGACGGAGCAAACCTGATGATGGGTGCTCATCATTCCGTCGCATCGATGCTGCAAGCACAAATTCCAGGAATTTTCATTCTGAAATGCGTTTGCCATTCCTTCCATCTCTGTGCCTCCTAGGCGTGCAAAACACTACCGAGAGGAGTGGAGGATCTGGCCCGCGATGTGTACAACTACTTTTTGTCTCCCAAGCAGACGTCTGCATACCAGGAGGTCCAAAGGCTCGCAGAGGTGAAGCCACATAAGCTACTGCACCCGAGCCAAACCAGGTGGCTGTCCCTCCAAGTTGTTACCCGCCTACTTGAGCAGATGCCGGCCTTGATTTCATTTTTCAAAAAAGCAGCCACTGAGGACCGCGTGCTTGCCGCAGAAGCCATTCTCGAGAAGCTTAGCAACCCGTCTCATCTCATCTTAACTCTAATGAGATTCAGAGCAAACGAGGCGAAGAGCAAGCTGCATTTAGACTAACAAAGATGAATACCAACGTGCGAAAAGAAAAAAAAATGCAATCTGGGGATTTTGTCTGCTATCTAAGGATTTTTGAGGGGTCATTCTAGAGATAAAGCGTTGCCTCAGGTTGGCACCACTGGGGAGCGGTCTCTTCTCCGTGGACAGCGCCGGGTAAGCACGTGTTTTCCTTCGTCCGCGTCCCCTTTGGGAATCGCGGACGGTAGCCTGCCCGGGGTGGCCTTGGGCACCCCGGCAGGCGTGTTTACTTGAGTGCTGGCTTTGGTAGCGTACGCCAAGCCCAGAGCGGTGCCTAGTGCTTGAAGTGGTCGTACCACAACGAGCCGCACTTGCGTTAGGCCTACGCGTACGAGGTTTGCCCTAACACTCGCGACCATGCCCATTGGCCATCGTGAGAGTGCGCAGCATAGCCGCGAGGGACCTTTTCCCGACCGGCGGGTCAAAGCTCGCCATTGCCAGCTGCGACGTGCTCGCGGTTTTCCCCTTATTGTGAACATCCGCGTGCGGGTGCCTTCGCTACCCGCGTCCCGAGAGCGGACGTTGTACTGTTGTTCGGGGTGCCGCCAGAGGCAATAAAGTGTTGTGTACTTTTGCATCAGAACACTGTCTATTTGCCGCGCCGCGCTAAACGCCTTATTAGTTGAGCGCGCGCGGAGCGGTGCGCTACACGCGAGTAAACGGAGTAGCGGCCCTGTGGCTTGCTAAGCGTGAACCAGCGGTGAACGTCCGCTGCAGTTAATAGCGGGGGGTCACCACAATTTACAGCTCCTTTTTTTTTTTTTTCACTTGATATAATGAACTAAGGCACAAGCTTGGAAAATACGATCAATCTTTCTGAACCACGAGGGCTGTAGCTATCTGAGGCACATCGCGCTTATTTTAATGAAATTGTTCACTACCTATCTTTGCGCCTACATAGCAGTGTGAGGAGTATATCTGAGAGCTCAAAACATGTGAAGCGCTATGCTTGTGTTTCGCAGTGTTGTTTATAAAGGTATTTTATACGTTATGTCGTGCAGGAAAATCATTATGCTATTTTGACAGTTATTCTAGCTTCCTGATTTGCGCATCTGACACTTGTTTCTTTATTTTGTCTTTTTTTTTCTTGTGTGTTATAAATGTTGTACCCACCCCCTCTGTAATGCCCTACGGGCCCTGAGGGTATTCTAATAAATAAATAAATCATATCTGTAACGGAAGTACGTGAAATAATTTAGGAGAATTGCACCTCTATGTTATGCTCGTGTGCGGAAGACGTGCTGTATTCGTGCAGTTTGTTCATTTAACTGATTTGTCTGATTGATTTGTGGGGTTTAACGTCCCAAAACTACCATATGATTATGAGAGACGCCATAGTGGAGGGCTCCGGAAATTTCGACCACCTGGGGTTCTTTAACGTGCACCCAAATCTGAGCACACGGACCTACGACATTTCCGCCTCCATCGGAAATGCAGCCGGGATTTGAACCCGCGACCTGCGAGTCAGCAGCCGAGTTAATTGATTTTTCGTACTTTGTATTATTGCTCAAAGGAACAAATCACGTATATTAACAACGTCAATTTTCCTTAGAGGCTCACTTTGAAGAATGCCCTTTTGAGCAAAAGCGAGCAGATGGATGGAAGAAGCTGAAGGGAAATGCTGTACCAACGCTTTTCCCATTCAAAGGTAGGCACTTTCCACCGTGTGCAGTGTGTTATTCAGTATGAGGGCTCACCTTCATTACCAAAGTAATGGCGGGTGCTCGAAAACACACACACACATATATATATATATATATATATATATACACATACACACAAAAAAAAAAGCTAACATTTTCATGGCACTGCTACTGAGGCCAGAGCCGTACAAAATATTAATAGTTATGGCACCTCCATGATATTGTGATATATTTTACTATTGTCTTCTCTCCGTTCCAATCTCTGTTTTCCCTTTATTATTATTATTATTATTATTGGTGTTATTATTATTTCCTTTTTATTTTTATCTATATATTTTTTTAACAATCACTGTTTCTACGCGTCCTCCCTCATACTTGCGTCACTTTTCCCGCAAATGGTCTTTTCCCAGAAAACTTCCAACACCCCACCTTTTATCCTTACGCACTTATATTTCTACGTACACGTGCGAGCTGTGCATGTGAGCTGCGTGCCACCTACAGACCAGCCGCGAGCAAGGAACTTTTAGACTATTTACAGCGTTAAGCTTTCTCAGAAACGCACCTATCACGACCTACTCAGGCTGAAAAGCATGGCTGCTGTCATTTTCTTCCCCTGCATTTTTTATCATATTCTTTGCACTCTCTCTCCTTCCCTCTCTTCTTCATTTCGAATCCCTAAAACCTAGCGTTTGCCCTGAACCTAGTGCTTGATGTCACAATTTGTTTGTACATTTTTCTGCATCCAGTTGCTTCGAGAAAGCGAAAGCCACCGATGGAAAGAGCACTGCCTGCGCCCAGGTTAAACCACAAAGAGGTGACCGACCCTGCCGATGTACCTCACGCCGCATCAGACGTAGTGGAAATGCTCCCCGAGTCATCTGAAGCGGTATCACAAGAAACGTCAACGGACAACATGGAAGTGAAGAGCCCAGGCGTCGAAGCTTCGAACATCAGAATAGCAAACTCGTCTGATGAAACTCCCGCAGTTAAAGAGACACAAAGAAACTATGCTCAGCTGAAAAAGCAGTTGGCAGACATAGAAAGAAAATACGCCACGCTTCGAGAACATCACAGCATCACTACGAACACAAGCCAGAACCTCAGAAAGCAAGTCCATAAGCTTGAAAGTAAGGCTGAGAATTTCGAAAGAAATATACGCTTCTTGAATGCAGATCAGGTTTCTGCTCTTTCTAAAAACAGTACCCAGGGTCACACTTGGTCTGTGGAGACAGTTAAACAAGGTTTGAAAATTTATTTCGCTTGGGGAACGACCGGGTACGAGACCCTGGGGAAGTTGGGTTACCCCCTCCCATCTAGCAGGACGTTAGCACGGAGGATCCAGGGATTGAAATTCCTTCCAGGAATTCTTCAAGAAGTTTTTGATGCTATGAAGTGCAAGGCATAAACCATGGAAAACGTGGAGAAAGACTGCGTGCCGTTTCTTGACGAAATGAAAATAGCTACAGCCTTTTAATTGGACCGAGCTCAAGACATTCTCCTTGGAGGTATCACACTTCCTTCAAAGCCAGAGGAACCCGCTAATCACGCTTTGGTGTTCATGTTGGGCGGAATTAATCAGCGGTGGAAGCAGGTGATCGGATATGAATTTACTGGATGATACGTGGATGGTGCCTTGCTCAAAGACTATGTGCTCGACATCGTCCAGTGTTGTAGCCAGATTTCTCTCAGGGTCCGAGCAGTCACATGTGACATGGGCTAAGCAAATCAAGCAATGTGGCGAGAGTTTGGGTTTTCAAGCCACAGAAATTCCACTACCGTCTGCTCAGTACAGCATCCATGTTTGGGAGGCAAAGAGCTTTTTTTTACTGCTGACGCAGCCCATCTGTTAAAGAACCTGAGAGGGCAACTTTTAAGCTCCAAAGTCTTCACAATGAGTGATGTCACCGTGCGCGACAACAAGCTCCCGCCACAATACGTGAAACTAGAGCACGTCCAGGCGGTAGTAGACTACGACGCAGAGAGAGAGCTTAAGGTCGCACCTGCCCTGTCCGAGGTTCATGTGAGCTGTGGTCACTTCACAAAAATGAAGGTTGGAGTAGCTCTCCAATTTTTCAGAGAAGCCGCACCAGCTGTTAGATTTCTGGTAAACGAAGGGCTGCTTGACCCAGCTGCCGAAACGACAGCGTGGTTCATGGACATAGTGTCGAAGTGGTATGCTTTGATGTCATCACGCCATCCCACTTTATCTTTAAGCCACCGAAATATGGACAAGTATTCTGCTGCTCTGAACACCCTGCGCCTTGCAGCAGAGACAATCAAAGGAATGAAGATGGGCGCCACAGCTCAGTGGAAACCATCCCAAGCCGGGCTTCTCATTTCCACGACAGTTGTTCTTCGCCTTCAAGAAGTCTTTTTGGGCAATGAAGGCTAAGAGTTTTTCATAACGAGCCGGTTACTTCAAGACTGCCTCGAAAATCTGTTTTCTGTTGTGCACCTAATGAAGCCAGTGCTAATAGCATATGATTTGAAATGTGCTCTGAGGCTTGTGAGCGTGAGCCAATTTTTACATACACCGTGGACAACAAATATGAGCTTAATGATCGAGACTACCTCGTCTAACTTCTTCCTCAAGCGAAGAAGCAATACTCAGAAAATTTGTATGAAGAAATAGAGGACTCCGAGATTTTGTTCATTCAGGAGCTGACGGCAACGGAATGCTGCATTTTGTACTATCTTGGAGGCTACATCCTGAAAAGCGTTGTGAAGTCCGTATCCTGTTCCCAGTGCAAGGATGCCCTCCTTGGTGCAGCCAGCAATGAATATGCTTCTTTGACAGTTCTCAAGGAATATGTGAGTGATGAACAAAACTTGATTTATCCGAGCAGGGAAGCGATCCGCACTCTGAAGAACTACGAGGAGCACTTCATGGGCGTTATTGCGTGGTGTACAAACAATGTACACACGATGAAGTCGCCACTACGCTCTCTGACAGAATACCTTGCGAAGGTAGACCGGCCATGCCTGAGTACTTGCGCAGAACATAAGGAAGAAATAGGCAAGATGCTGGTAGCCACCTACACAAGACTGAGGCTACGCATACATTTACGTCAGAAACCATCCTCACATGTCGGAGGTCACGGAAGCAAAACTTGTGCTGGTGTTAGTCTACCTTAACAGCAAGGCCCTTTTATATCCTATATGCGCATACGTATGAGAAAAAAAAAAATCGACGGAATTAAGCACACAGTTCATAATCATCTTGTCCATAATATATTTTGCGTAACAGTATTAAACGATTGTACTCCATCGCGTGTCTTTGTTTTGACTACCTAGTGCATGACACAGTTTGCCACCATGTAATCGTGTAGGCGGCGCGTAATAGAAACAATGGTAGTAAGGATGTCGGGCATTCGTAGTTATATACACAGCAGCTACCTATTTTAGCATATTTCTCTTGCTTTCCGCTATGTCTATATGTGAGCGGGTCCACAGAAAGCTCGTGGCGACAGTGCAACTACGAAGACGAGCAGTTGCCCGCCGTTGTCAACTCTTATTATAAGAGAAAGAATATTAATCTCTATACCTTCGCTAATTCTCTCAAACTAGCGGATGCGTCACTGAATGTTCACTCTCGCTTATCATCTACTCTGGCAAAGGAATGAATACCGAAGCTAAAGTAGAATGCAAGCGCCTACTGCAAACAGGAGCCACCGCTATCGAGGCGCTCCCCGCGACCGGCGGATGCAAGAAAATGGCGGTTGCGCTAGCAGACAACGCGGTTGTCCTCACCCTAGGAGGGCGCTCGCATCGAGGCACCCTATCCTCTGTGGTCGGCACCGGGTAAGCACGTGTTTTCCTTCGTCCGCGTCCCCTTTGGGAATCGCCGGACTGTAGCCTGCCTGGGTTGGCCTGTGGCACCTCGGCAGGCGTGTTTATTTGAGTGCTAGCTTCGGTACCGTGCGCTAAGCCCACAGCGGTGCCTAGTGCTTGAAGTGGTCGTACCACACCCAGCCGCACTTGCCGTAGGCCTACGCGTACGAGGTTTGTCTAACACTCGCGACCAGACCCAGTGACCATCATGAGAGTGCGCAGCATAGCCGCGAGAGACCTTTTCCCGACCGGCGTGTCAAAACTCGCCATTGCCAGCTGCGACATGCTCGCGGTTTCACCTTATTGTGAACGTCCGCGTGCGGGTGCCTCTGCTCCCCGAGTCCCGGGAGAGGACGTTGTACTGTTGTTCGGGGTGCCGCCAAGGGCAATAAAGTGTTGTGCGTTTTGTATTTGAACACTGTTTTGCCGCGCCGCACTAAACGCCTTATTAGTTGAGCGCGCGCGGAGCGGTGCGGTGCGCTACACGCGAGTAGGTGGCGGAGTCGGGGCGCTGTGGCTTGCTAAGCGTGAACCCGCGGTGATCATTCGCTACAGTTAGTAGCGGGTCACCATAGTTGACACAGTGTAGTATCTAGGCACTCGGCAGTCAAGCATCAAACATTAAAGAAATCACACTCTATTTCAATGCACTGCGAACAGTCGTTCACTGCGGTGCACTCTAGGAGAAAGGGGCTGCAACGTCGTCTAGAAGTTTCTATGCAAATGACCTCGTCGAGCAGACCACCCTCATTCCCCTGCACTTATCCAGTTTTCTATACTGGTACCCTCATTAGGGCCTAACCAGCATGGCAAAACTATGTAGCTCGCATGCTATGACGTCACTTGCCATCGTCTTGACCCTTTTCCAACAGCGGACAGCAAAGTGATGTCAGAGCTTGGAACAAGACAGAAGCTCTCGAAATTTGAACTTGCTGATTGGAGCCAGCTACTTATGAGATCAGATCACTGGCCGAACAGTAAAACTGGGGATATGTAAACTATTGATTTTACTAAAAGCAGCCTGTCCTTGTTTGTTGGCAACATTTAGAATGTACTTCTATGTATGTTAGCAACTCTATATAAATTAATTTTTGGTTTGATTAGAGTGCTTGATCAGCCACTCCTTTGTTTTATGTAATGCCAGGGCAAACATGCAATTTTCAGTTCAGAGAGTGGTCATGACGTGACACCACATGAGGAGTACCTGTTGTCAGATGAACGTTCAATTACTGACACTATTGCTACAACAGGGAGTGATTTTTTTTTTCATTTCTCCTGCGTTACCGAGAAACTGGTGCAAAGTGTGACAACCGCACATTAGACGCTACAGCCGGTCATCGAATACATCGGAACCGGGTGTCCAGTTTTCATTTCTCCTGCATTACCAAGAAACTGGTGCAAAGTGTGACAACCGCACATTAGACGCTACAGTCGGTCATCGAATACATTGGAACCGAGTGGCCAGCCAAAAGGATGCTGCTGCAGAAGTCGATGCCATTTTATCAGCTGTGAGAACAACTGTGCATTGTTGATGGCGTGGTTCTGAGGGAGGACAGAGTAGTTGTGCCGTAAGTTCTCATAGCAGACCTTGTTTCTTTGGCCACGAAAGGCATCTGGTCATCCCAAGAACTTAACAGACATTGCGGAACAAGTGCTGATGGCCAAATATGCACAGACAGGCCGAAAATACAGTGCAAAGCTGCTACGTGTGTCAGTCTGCAGAGAAGTCGGCAAGACTTGGGTGGCTCTCTGAATCCTGTTACCTTTCCAAGAGAGCGTAGGAAAAAATTGACAATGGACATTGTTGGACCACTAAACATGTAATAAGTCCAAAGTTATTCATAACTTCGGTATATTACGACACGAATTGGCCCAAAGTTTGTTTCTTAAACGTGGTTACGTTACAGGCTGCCATGAACATTTTAAGGGCAGTTTTTAGCAGAGAGGGCTACCTGACAACAGACCCCAGCAAGCCCGAGCTGTTTAAGAACTTTTTGGAAGAAGGGAAGAGACAACGGGTGCGTTAGCGCAGGAGCGCTGTAAGAAGCGTCACCCTAGGCCAAGAGCAGGGAGGAAACTCACTCTTCATTCAGAGAGCGCGCATAACATTGGTTTCAGGAATTTACTGTTTTGCGGCGCTATGCGACACATCACGCGAAACCGAAACCGAGTATCTTCATTTTAACACATGAGCAGCCTGACACTATAATGTAGCATCGCGATATATCTCAGCCCGAGGAAACATTGCCTTCCACTGAGACAACGGAAATAAAGCATGTCCCATTTGGAAGTCCGCTATTCAACGGCGCAGTGGCCTACCTGGTTATTGAGACAAGTGAGGAACTGACCTGAACGATTGTCCCGAGCTTGTCCAGAGTTGTACCTTTCAAGAAATTTGGCACTGTTGTGTGCCCATGTACTCGTCAAGTGCAAGGAAGAAGGACCCCCGGTGCTGCCTTATAAAAAATCCCTACTGTCGAGATACTCTGACAGTGGATTAAGGTGAGTTGGTGGAAGAACTGGGATCCTAATTCTGTGTCTAACTATTCGGCTCTGTACAGTAGCCCTTTGTTGCATTCGATTTCAAAGAAGCCTTAAAGATCCAACAGCTGAAGACTGAGTTGTGCCTGGTGTATTCACGTGCTACCCATAGTACAAGCAGCCAACCATTAGCAAGGTGTGCAGTTACCCTGGTCAACGCGCCCTGGAACTGGACAATGACAGCTCCCTGAAGAAGGAACAAAAACATGGCAATTTCATCTGAGATGGGTGGCCCAACAGTGATCGACAACGCTGTAGAGCCTGATGATGCTCCTACAGCTGCTGTGTAGCAGATTGTCAAACCAACCTGCGATAAGACATTCCTGTGGACGATCGTTCTTGAGTGGCTTCTGCGCTGCTTGCAAGCAGCACGATCCGTGAAGAGCAGCTGGCATTTAAAGCTATGGCTCAAGATGAACCGCTTGCTTTCGCGAGGCAGTTTTTGGAATGCAGACGGACACAACTTGAATGAGTGCAAGTAATTTTTTGCACCACGGGAAATGCACAAAAGAAGAAGCACGAGCTTTAGCTCAGATGAGATCTTGAGACTGAAGAAGACAGTAGATAAGTATACGGAGGAGCTGCACAAACTAAAAGACGGCTGCAACGTCAGCACCTTCTTTGACGTTGTCACAGATTCTCAGTGAGATAGCGTGATGGCTTTGTTTATAGGGGACAAGATCAGGGATTACACCAAAAAGAGGGCAATATGGGATGAAACAACTGTCAGGTAGTGCATAGTTAAGAAGACTTTCAACCAAAGCATATGAATACAGTGGTTCAGAAGGTCTTGTGTGCTTGTCATGTAGAAAGGGGGACCACTAGGGGGTGTCGAGATGAGCGGAAGCCGATGCGTCGGCTCCGCCTTCTGCTATACTTTTTGCTGGTCTACCGAGTTTAATCTTGCCTAATTTTTCAGCAATGTTTTCGCTAAGTTTAGGGGAACACCCGGATGCCAATTTTGGCCCGGGCCACTCCACTTTTCTCCCTTTCCAACCAACGTTTCGCCTTCACTCGCTAAGCCTCGAGTAGGCCCAACACGGCTACGGACCCCTGTGCTGGCGCGTCCCGCCCCTGCGCCGTCATCATGCCCGAAGCCATGGTGGATGGAGAAACATCACTGAAGAGGAAGCCAGTGCGCCTGGCTGGATCGACGCAATCTGACGCTGACCAAAGTCTTCAACTACTACCACCGGCAAGCCAGCCGGCGCCCGCATTGGCGCCCGGCAAACCGGAGCTGTGACGAGGGTTGCAGCTGCCAGCCGACTCCCCCCGCTCTCAACGGATCACCACCGTGTCATTATTCGCCCCGGAGGTGGCCTGGATGTACATAGGTGCCACAAGTTTAAGTTCTTGCCAGCTCTACTACTCGCTGCACGACTCCAACCAACGGCGGCAGAGAAAGATATTGTTTGCACTAACGACACGCAGAATATCTTAGTGATCAGCACGCCAAACCTACAAACGGCCGAAATGTACGCCAAAGTGCGAGGAATTGTTCTCATGGAGCGAGAACATCCAGTATCCGCTTACGTAGCGGCGTCTGGCACCACCAGCCGAGGCCAAGTCTGAGGGGTCGACGCTGACCTCCCAGACTCAGAGTTACAACGCCTGTTCGTCTCATCACATAACCCCACGTTAATGGGGGTACGACGAATCAAGGATACAATCACTATCATCCTTCTCTTCGATGAACTTAAAGTCCCGAACTATGTGCGCTGCGGCATGTTCCTGCTGTGTTGCACGCTCTACAAGCGACAGATCGACACCAGTCGCAACTGCGGCCGCGTCGGGCATCGACAAGACGCCTGCCCTACCTCATCTAAGAAAGTCTGAACACTGTAGAAAGTCTGTGAACACCACACCGACACTTAACAAGACCTCAGTCCATAACTCTACGACTCTTACAGGCGGAGGCGTATGCATCGCCTCTAACTTGCTCTGAATACATAGATGGCATAGATCAGGGGTGCCCGCGCTGTGGTCATCCCAAATGTACTCTCCAACACATGCTGTGGCAATGCGCTACGTTGCGCGAGAGCAGCGAGTCTCCCTCTAGGGAGGCGGACTGGACTTGTCTCCTCACAAGCCACGACAAAGGATACCAGCTTAGGGCCATCCAGAGGGCCCACGACATAGCCGTGGAGTTTAACCTCCCCGTCCCGTCGTGGGAGTAGCCCACCGGTGTTGCCCCCTAAGGGGGATTGAGCGCCGCCTCCGGATATTAATAAAGTTCTTTGCCTGCCTGCCTGTCATGCAGAAACACTCCGCAGAAGTATATTGCTACTTGAACAGGTGAAGTTTGCTTCATTCCTTTGCTGTGACTGAGACAGCAGACACAACTCGATAGCCCATCTGCAAACCAGTCTAAAGTCTGTAGAGCTGTCGAGCACTTGGAGAAGACACTTGAATATAATAAGCAGTGCGACGCTCTTAAAGGTGGTGTGAGCCACAATTTACAAGTGGTGTCAAGGGATAGAATAGACCAACTAACAAACTCCAAGCTGTGCTTTCTTGTTTGCGGCTCAGCAGCATGTTTTAAAATACTGGTTGGGCACTTCACTGAGTCATACACGAGACCAGACCCTACTGCAGCCATCATTCGTGCTGCGAACACTGAAGAACTAGGTTTCAAGTTGTGCATATTGTGACAGATAATCATATAAGACAAGTGTCTCGGCAAAGAAAGTTTTGTGCGAAGGGCAAACAAAAATGACGAAGCCACGTCTGCCTGCATGAAATTTGATCAATGCTGCATCGTCAAAAATGAGACATCCCCATTTCTAACAAAATGCACCGGGGCCAACAAAGAGATCTCCACAGCTCTTTTAAAAGAGCTCTGCAAGATGCAGAATGGCTCAACAGTAATACCGATTAGGCTCCTGATGTGTTTGATTCAGGACAGAGATTCTGAAAGCTATGCATACGTGTAAATAAAAAAAGTACACTCTCCTAGTCCTCATGGTCCGCCAGCGCAGACCGCACTGCGATGTCTTGGTCTTAGGCCTGGCTTTTGGGGCTCGAGGTCTCATATGTCCAAACACGAAAAGCGCGGCAAAAAGAAAAAAAAAAATTGGCCTAAAGAAAGGGATCTAGCCTGGTTAGGCGCAAGAACACTGGTCTGCAGTTTTCACCGGCCTGAACCGTTTTTGAAAAAAAAAAAAAAAGTCAATTGACAGGGGTACCTTGCTGCCCTTTTCTTGCCTGCGTCAACTCCCCATACTCAGTCACCAAACTCCCCCCATCATTCCGCCTAATGATTAGTTAGCACAGTACTTAATATAATAAAGTAGAAATTCGTTCATCAGTAACAGTCTCCTTTTTTTTCTCTTTTTTTCGTACTTCTCTCCTCTTTTCATTTTTTTTTTTTTGCAGTACAACACTGCACAAATTATTCTTCAGATCTATAAAAATGCCTCAACTGGGGCAAATGATGAACACAATGACTATTGACTTTAAATCAAGAAGTGCGCGAGTCTACCTCGCGCACTTCTAATACTATTGTATTGTTAATACAGTAAGCTATACTTCACTGTATGTGCATTGCTTCTGATTCCTTTAATCTTTTTATTAGTCCAAAAACATGACTTTAGTAGCAGCTGGCCAAGTACACTTCATTTTTCCCCTTGTTACAGCACTATACAAGTCTTCTGGATGTGGCTAGACACCCTGTTTAAGGAACAAGAAAACATGGCGGACGCTGACGCTAAGGGAATAAGGTCGGGTGTGCCGAGATCTCTACGGTTGGGCCGAGGAGATCTTACCAAAATTGAAAAATAAAAATATGTTTCAGTGCCAGTCTTGTTGTACCTTTTTTATCTTTGTCGTTCGGGCTTTTTCAAGTTTCCACAAAAGAAAATATGAATGCCGTGCATGCAGTGCAAATTTCTCAAATTTCTCTCTACCTGCCACAGCTGCACCTGCAGTACTCTAAAGACAAGCTGGCCACATCTGCAAGCATGAATTCTTAACAGTGAGCACCACCACAACTGATTCCATGGGAGAAGTGCACAAGTGGTCGGTTCTTGTCGATGACGGTAACACGAAGCCGCACATCCGTAAGAACAATCCCTATTCAGCGATACAAATGACTCTGGACTGGAGCGACCCAAGTAGACTTTTGTGGACAATCACAATGAGGTTAGGACAATGAAAGTCACCCAGACGGTTTTTTGGGAAAGGAGACATATTGTCTCGAAGCTTACCACAACGGCAAACATTGTGTCTATCAGGCTCCTGCCGAGTGAAAAAAAGTTAATTTTGGTTCTGGCACGTTTTCTAGTTAGCCAACTGAGGCACTATTTGGCTTTCTTTGGAGAAAGGTAGGATGTATCGATGCCATGAGCATGAGAAGTGTGCTTTGCGAGACGCAAGAAAATGCTGAGAACTGGCGCTGTTTTTCCATAATTGCAGAGGAGTGTGAACTCAAAATCGTTTAGTGCGGCCACAGCTGTTATCATCCTTCACATTTGAAACATCAATTATCCAGAGATGATGCTTTTCCCAGTGGCAGTCACGCATAGGCTGTAAGAATGCACCAGACCTAATGGCTTCCCAATCCAGAGGTGGCAACCCTAGCTTTAACTGGAGGCCACGTAGTCCGAGTTAGGGCTGCATTGATATAGAGAAACTGAAAAGAAATGCACCTGTGGATGGACTATTGCCTATCAGGGCAAGGGAAGACTGATGTATTCAACAAAGGAACTTTTATCACTTGCTATAAGCCTCAATAAGTTTAAAGATATTGTTCTTGACTAGTGGAAACAAACAAAGGAAACAAACCACCGTGGAAACACCACCGTGGACTAGTGGAAACCACCGTGGACTAGTGGAAACAAACCACCGTGGAACATGCCGTTAGTGCTTTGAGGAACATCATCTTGATATACCGAAATAAGGACAGAGCCCACAGAGAACAATATCTAGAACTTCTGAGCAGGAAGCTTATCAAGTCACAGCTAAGCGACCGTGCTATGAATATCACAGGCAAAAAGAATGGAATGAACGTATATGCCAACGCTTTAACCCTCCTTCACGGGGTGTTCCCTTTTGGTTTGACGAGCAGTCAATGCCAGGCCTCGCACAAGGGGCGATGCTAGGGGATGTTCCCTTCGTGCAATGAAGATGGCTGGCTCCTTTCATATCCGATTGAGCCCCCGCTCATCCCCAGAGCTAGCACACTTTTCTAGCATGCAGCAGAACATACAATGCTTGGAGCGACGATGTCAATATGGACTTTATATGGAGTGTCTCGACAACAGTAAAGACCTATAAAGAGTATGTAACTGCCACCACAATAACGAAAAAAAATGCAGCAGCAAGGTTTTTTGCGCCTTATTTCTCTCCCTTCCTGCTCTTTGTCAGACAAAGCAGTGAAGCATCCTGGAAAACAGTTTTTTACTCCGAGTACGGAGGCATCTAATGCATATGCCTGCATGAAGGGCTTAAGTGAAAGGAACAGCAATGCCACTGACAATGTTTGCGAGAGAATTGACTGACCAGAGCCTTTCAATTCTACTGGCTTTAAACTAGTAGACTATAAGTGTTGACAACCACCTCGACACAATTCAGCCAAGTGAAGTTGTGCTTATAGCAGATTTCGAACTTATTATTTTTTTCAACGCCAAATTAACAGAAGCTGGCGACACATCTGAAAATTTGTAGAGTCCTAAAATGAATGCTATCTTCAGGTTGAACCCTTTGGATTAAGACCTATACCTCTGCCATGTTATTGGCACTGGTGATAAAGGACAGAAAAGCCTCGTTGGTCCGAGCACAGCTGATGGGAGTGTTGAAAAACAGGCTCAGTTATATACATAGCAACGCCTAAGCACAGTGGTAATGGCGCTTGGTCCCTTCTTTGAGCTGGCATTCGAGACCATGTATTCTTAAGTAAAGAGATACTGAACAAAGTGTTTTGAACCAAGATTTTTAACGGAATTGAAAGAATGGGTGTCAAAACCGATAATCCTTCATTTCAGGCAGAAACTGCAGCAGAATAATAAATTTAATGTGTTTTTCATAACACTGCCGTGTCGCCTTCTCTAGTTCACGGCACGGCCACTGTTGCGCCGTGAACTAGAGGAGGCAACGTTTGGCGAGCTCACACATGCCCAAAAAGGGCAAGCCAACAATGCCGGACGTTGCCCACTTCTCCAGACCCGCTCAGCTCTCCAACCGGTTCCCAGAACCACTATGAACAGCACCGGTAACAATCAATGCCTTCAGCTTGAATGAAGCATCAGAGCTTTTGTGGAAGGGGGAGAGTAGGATGAAAAAAAAAAAGAGGTGGAGAAAGGGCAGAAGACAGGAACACGTGCACTCTGCATGCGCCTCGGCATTTGTGAAGTCACAGCTCACGCGTGCACGGAGCCATCATGTGCTGAAAATTATTAAAAATACAGCTAACTGTACACAAATACAGAAAATTAACTGTCAGAACAGTCACATTTTCTGAGTAGTACATAGAGTTTTTACCAGTTATTCCAACTTTTGTTCAGTATCCCTCCAAGTTAATAACGTGGCTCTACGCCCCTTTGTGAGGAATATAAACAATATGAAAGCCAGGACAAATGAACCACACAGCGCAACTCCTACTTGACCATTTTCATCGCAGCCCTTGCATACATATTTAATGGCTCTGGTCACCAAAGCACATGAACAGTGCTCGCAGATTGAAAAGCGACAAGGCAGGGCTGTGTAATGCACAAACTTCCTTTCCCGACTCCTTAAGTTCCCTGTGTCTAGTCAGCAATATTTCAATTCCAATTCTTTTATCACAGCCAATATTACCTTTAGTGGCCAGATTCATAGCAACATGATTACAGTTGTCGTGGGCAACTGCTCACAGCTCTTGTTATACCAAAAGAATTATCTTGTGCTTCAATATGCGAGCACTACACAGTGCCTACAACAAAATCCAAGGTGCGCAAAGATACTCTGAATTTCTAGTAGCCCAGCGTAAAGATTTAGGAGGCTCTTGCACATCCTCTGAAAGTGCAAAATGCATTGTCAAACATCTACTGAATTAACTCTCACATGAATCTTGCAGAAGTGAATTATAAATGCAGAAATGAATCAACAATAATGAACTGTACACCATGACATGATTATGAGATGTGCTGTACAGGAAGGCGACTATCTGGTGCCGTTGAACGAGCACTGACATCGGACAGTACATGGGCCGCCTCCATCAATATGAGAGTTCCACAGCCAGGATCAAAACCCATTATTTTTGGGCAAGCTGCCAAGCACTATAACCACTGCTCCACTGCGACATAGGTGCAAAAGTGACGGCTGCACCCCTTTGCTCATAAGGTGCCGAAGTTGCAAACACTACGCCCGTACCACGTGCAATCAAAGATGACGTTGCCATGTCCCACGAAGAATAGGACACTGGTGCAAAAAGCACACTGAACCATATGCAAGGTGAACATGCGGGACAGCAGAATTAGACTTACAGTGCTGTCAATGAACGGCGGCTACGTAAGAACTGCCAATGCTCACATCAACACCGGCAGCACAGCAGCACGAGCTTGGGCCATACATGGTGTCAGCACTCTGAGCAGACTTTCCGGGGCAGCGGTGTCCGAGTTTGACTGTCTCCGGCAATGACTTTCTCGAACAAACGAACCTGACCACATGGTTTGGTGCGCACAACACTGGCACAAAACCCCACTGCACAGCGACCACTTTTTGAGCACAACACCAGTTTCACTTTGCATAAGCAAGCTTCGCATAAGCATTCTCGTGCTGGTGCTTGCAGATGTCAGCCTTTTGAGTGCCCTTGCAAGAGAACCTCTGCAGGATGATATAGTGTTGCAACCTATTACCACACACCGTGCATCTCACTTGACACAACACGTGACGGTCTGCTTGCTCGCACAGGAGGCAGTTGAAGATCTCAAAGTTGGTGCGTTGTTTGCAGAGATGACACAGCAGTTGTATGAAACTTCACTAGACAGGAGCGGCACCGGTGACACGGCAAGCTAGCAAGTGGATGCCGCAGCTGCTTGTTCTCCAATAACAGGACCATGCAGCCACACACAACTTCACAACGTGTGCACTTCCAAGATCGGTGGAAGGGTATCTGAAGCACCGGTGACACGGCAAGCTAGCAAGTGGATGCCGCAGCTGCTTGTTCTCCAATAACAGGACCATGCAGCCACACACAACTTCACAACGTGTGCACTTCCAAGATCGGTGGAAGGGTATCTAGGTAGCACAACAAAATGGCAGTTCGATGCGCTCATCCACTTCAGCATGTTCCGGCCCTCATGCCGAGTAGGAAAAGCATCGTCCCAGTATTTGGCTCGAATTACGGCAACCGCAGCACCTGCACAAAAAAAAAGAGAATGCAAAGGCCAAGTCAGCGTATATCAATAAATGAGCATTTGCATTGAAAAGAAAAGAATGCAAGGTAAGTAATGTAAGTAATATCATTAAATAAGAACACATCAAAAAAAAAGAGAAAAGGATGCCTACGACATGGGACAGGACTGTTTCGATTGGCTGATAATCAAAGCAAACGAAATCGAGGCTAATTTATTTTGACAATCATACGGTAAATGCTTGCCCTTAGCACTTCCTATAATCTTATTTTACATATACCATTTCCGAACTTCCTCTCTATGGCTGTTTTCACGTCTGAAAAGTTGAACTTAGCTTATCCCTTTTTGAACATCGTTTATCTCCGCTCTCTTGCATCTTTTTGTAGTTTCAACATTAATAATATCCGAGGTTTTAGTTCCCCTAAACCACAATACGCATATGAAGAACGACGTAGCGGAGGGCCCCAGAAATTTCGATCGTCTGAAACGATCCAATGTGCACCGGCATCGCACAGTGCACGGGTCTCTAGTATTTCCCCTCCATTGAAATGCAACCACCTTGGCCGGGATCGCACCTGCGACCTTCGGGTCAGCAGCCGAGCACCGTAACAGCACAGCACATGAAAATTGAGGCTAGTGAATGCAGTGCTTGCACAGTCTTCACACTTACTTGTAAAGAGCTGTACACTGAGCCAATAAAGGCTGACATCGTTGTCACATGGCATACTTCATTAAGAAGTACCACATCATTCAGGCCTTAATAATGAGACATGACAAACTTTGTTGTTTAAACGAACTCTGCTAGAGAGGAGCTTTCTCCCTTTTAATGTACACCATCATTGAGTGCGGTAAGTGTCCACACACAGACCATTTGTTAGAATTTCAATCGTATACACATATTAACCACACACACAAAAAAATAACATTTGTGGTATATCCACAAACGAGCTGTGTTTAAAGGGTCACTAAAGTTCAAAACGATTTTTCTCTTATTAGTAAAGTACAATTTCAAAATCCTTAAAAGACCACTCTTACCACCATACGACGCTTCGTAAGCGATAAAATGAGCAAAAATAAAATGCAGGTCGAGACGCCATCTTCATAATCTGGCACCAAACACCGTGACATCATAAATTTTAGAGGAGTCTACTGGGTCCTATCTGGGTTCTAATCGATAAAAGTGAAATACATAGTCATATGCAAGTGTTATAGACCAAGCATATGAAGTTTCAAAATACTTTAATGCGCCAAGTCACGAAAATATGAAAATACATTTCAAAATTTTTATGTCATGCGCGAAAGCTTCGGCCCAAACTTAAAAACAAAAATTCTACTTTGATTTACTTCAACAATAATGAAGTCATAACTATAAAACATATGGCAATTAAGTGTTTGGAGTACACTTTGTCAATTTAATTGATATATGGGGTTTAAAGTCCCAAAACCACCATATGATTATGAGAGACGCCGTAGTGGAGGGCTCCGAAAATTTCAACCACTTGGGGTTTCTTTAACGTGCTCCCAAATTTGAGCACACAGGCTTACAACATTTCCGCCTCTATCAAAAATGCAGCCGCCGTAGCCGGGATTCGATCCCGCGACCTGCGGGTCAGTAGCCGAGTACCTTAGCCACTAGACCACCGCGGCGGGGCCAGTTTGTCAATCTAAACGAAGTTGTTATTTCTTTCCAGTGTCCTTATAAATCTTTGTATAACGATGTGATAGAGTGACTACCTTTTCTTTCTCTGTTTGCCTGCTTCACATTCCTTTGTTTTCACGCCTACGTTTTTCCCCTACACTGCAAGAAAAAGAAGAAAAGGTCCTAGACTTTTCTTTTTGAAAAGTTCCAACTAGCCACGTGTATGACTCTTTATAAAGAAGCATGTCAACTCTCTTTGGGGGCTCATTATACGCTTCTTTGAGGGTTGTATGACTGCCAATGAGACTTGACGTGCCTCTTTAAAGCACCTGTACACAACCGCATGGTCCAACATTTTTAATGGAGAACTAACTGTGCTGTTGTACAATGTGAACATGCTGCCACATGAACTCTGCAAAGAAGTGCTATAATAGGCAGGTTATAGGGCTTAGAACAACTCGCTTTGGCTGCTTTCAGTTCCTCGCTTGTCATTTCCACCTTTTTCTCATAGCAGAGAAACGTTAATAAAGAGAATGATAGAGAAGGAAAGGTAAGGAGGTCAACCAGTCCAGGATAACCGGTTTGCTACCCATGGGAAAATAGAGATTGAAAGAAGGAGAGGTAAGAGAGGAAAGCGACAGAAACATCACACAGCATCTGCACAAGGACCTAGTCAGTAAGAGTCCAATAATCTGTCGTGGAACGCGACAGCACTCTCACAGCAACTTGACCAGGTCAGCCTTCGTCATAGCCCTTTGTAATGACTATGCCCAGGGCGTAAACTTAGAACAATGTCAGTGATACATCATCAGTACACAAAAAATGACCGAGCAGGGCTCCACTCACGTGAGCATGTGTCATGGCGGTGGGGTATAAGGAGCACCTTCCTCCTAGTGGTAAAGCAGCGAGACGCCTCTTTCTCTTGGATGCTTTCGCTCTGGCAATACCACTTCTCTCGGTAGTCTCGAGCCCTACAAAACAGCAAAGGACAGCGAAAATATGGACCAGGTGGCCAAAACTGCATCACTGCTATACCAAAGGGCCATTTCGTAGGGCAAAGGCCAATCAACAAGCTCAGGGGTGCGGAATGTTGCCCATGGACAAAATTTCGTACACAGAGGATCGGTCAGTCGAAGAAAAGAAGCCTGGGTATTGTTTTTTGAAATTGAGGATTTGCAAGATGCGCAGCACTGTAATTTTTGCAAAATTTGATCAGCATGGTCTACAGTATAAATTAGCGAGCTTATTTGGGGGGAGGGTGTAAAAAAAATCTTGAAACCTATTTAATGACCTTCAAAAGGTACACACAAAATTTACACATAACAATTTTGCATCCACAAGTACTAAGTTATCTTCCCTCTAGTAGCCATTTGCAAGTGAGGGAAGAATAAGTAAGTATTTGTTTTACATACTTATATCACCGATATTTAGCGAGATTCAATACCTCTGGGAAGCCCGCCAATTTTTTAGCACTCGTGGTGTTTTCGGACGGTAAACCACAATATTGTATATTTTTTAGCACTCGCACACTTTCTTATGGCCACCTCTCGACTTCGCCTCACCTGACCACTTTTTCACAGAAAGAAGCGATGTCAGGCTCAGCTGCTGAGCAAACATTTTTTTGCGGTAAGTAGACACATTCAGCTATACATTGTAATGAGCATCGCCATCATTACGACGAAAAATGTTGACTAGTGTTGCAGATGACATTCTAGAACTTGGGATCACTGCAATTTACCGATCATTTCCGCTTTCACCTTGGCAAAACCGCAATTCAAAAATTCAGGCCATTCCAAACAGCAATGAGGAGGTCCTCGGATACGCTCGCTTGGGGCATGCTCAGTGATGTCTCTCAATTAGCAACACTAGAGAATTCTAACGTGCACAGCATTTGAATTTTCGCACATAGGGTATAGTGAATGTACACCAGTGGAGAAATAGAATAAGCTAGGTTTCTACAATAATGATTGCGTGCTTGCCAGATTCTTTGCACCGCCAGATGACCCTACCTATCCGGCCTCTCATGGTTACAGTTGAAGTAACCAGTTTTTACGCTAGGCGCAAGGTCTAAAGACGAACTGAAATTCACAATTAGCACTAGTTGTATGTTACTGGTTACCGACGATATTTATGTGCTCGTCCACTTTCATAGCTTGCGGTCGTATTGGCATGTACAACACGTGTGATGACAATGAAAGGACACACTCATTTCACACTTTCCGCTCTTCTAACAACACAACTGCGGCTTACAAGGGTTTCCCGACACGCTGACAAATGGGCACATGTCGAATCTCTCTCTCATTTTGCCCCTTTTTTGTGGTTTGCATCGTTACTTCATGAAATCAATCGAAGCAGCAAGATGAAGATCAGGCGTTAGGAGTGAGAGCATTTTCAGGCATCGGTGCCACAATAGTGACACTCACAACACCGACATCGTGGATATTAGCTTATGTCACTCAGGATGGCATGCGCCATACCAAACACGTCACAGTAGTGTCGAGGTGACAGAGTACTGAAAGCCACTTTGGGGTTTTGTATGCTCTTTGCCCTCAACATACAAATTTTCAGGCAATAAATGCCATTCAAATTTGTTCAAAATTACTTATCCATACCGAGCAATTGTATGAAAGACCCATCTCGAGCTTGAAATTTTGCATAAGTGAGCCGTTAAAGAGTCGTATGTGGAGAGTCAGGACCATCACAAAAAAAGTCAAACATGCTCTTAGCTTTCTTGAAGAGTAGTAGGTTCAACTGCTGTAGCCCCACACCTTTAAGCTACCCTGTGTAATGGGGGGTCAGAACCCCTCAAAGCTGTTCTTGCAGCTTCTAGGTGTCCTCCAATAACAGTCTTCTCGGTGCAGAATAAAATTTCAATATTGATATATAACCCTGCTTTAATACTTCGTCAGTTAAGGTACTCAACCATTCTTTTTGTATTTCGTCCCTATCATTGTTCATTATTGCTTAATCTTTCAATTTATTTTTCATTTTCTGCAATAACTGTGGTACTGAAAAAATTGGGCAGAAGCCATGTACAATGTGTGAACATTTCAATCATTGTACTAAGTGAATGAAGTGCATGATGCTATTTGGTCCACTGAGATCACAGGAAGAAGCTTTTGCCATTTGACTGGCTCATTTCATAGGAACAAAGATGAAAATCAGTATCAGTACATGCATCACGCCTCAGTTCACGTTTGGCAACAAACACATTCCTGAAACATGAGTCAGCTCATGCAACCACCTAATAAACATGTCCAACACCCGTGTCACAAGGGTGCTTGCAAGGCCATTGAACCGATGCTCTATCGACTCAAATGTCGAGGAGGAACTTCTACACGAGCGTTCTCGAAGCCCATTGAGTCAATAGCCTATCAAGTCAATGGAGCACCCCACAACTCTACTGAAAGTTTCATGACCATGGAATGATAGAAGCGCAAGCAGTGCCAACGTGTCTTCTCATTCACAGTGTACTTAGTGTACTCGTAATCGTGATTAAAAACGGGATCAGAAAAAACTAAGTAACTAGAATGCTTTGAAAGCAGTATATGTGAACGTTGTGAATTACTTCATAGAGTATTCTTGCCACATGAAATGTGCAAACTGCACATACCCTCGACAACTGCCAGGTGCTCAATTTAAGCAAACTGTGGCTGTGTATCGCTTGCCAAGGTTTCAATACTCAATACCTTGAAGTTGAATATGCATTGATAACTATGAATAAACAATTTAATAAAATATGTAAAAAACAATAGACATATTTGAGTTTTTAAGCGATTTTATACAATTTAACTTGAGGTAACGAATACGAAAATAAGGACCCGCAGCACTACACAGTTTTTGCGATAAATTCCTGAACTACTCAACGGCCGTTCAAAACAGCACGTAGTGGCGCGACAACCCCATCGAGTTGATAGAGTTGTGGCGTTTCGATGGCCATTGACTGGATGGTCTTTCAAAAGGGCCCGTGTGACACAGATATAAATGCCTTGGTATCAATGTGCTCACCACGTCAACAGCCGTACGATTGACTGGCTCACTACTGCGGGCTGATATTGGAGACAGTAGGCGTGACATAGTTATCTTCTCATTCTAGGTAACTTCACTGCTCTGAGTATGCTAAACATGCCTAGCGCTTCTTAGTCGGCATTGATACTGATGAAGTATAGCAGTCACTGCATATGAACACACACTGACATTGTAACTCAGTGAAGTCAAAATCCCTTCCATTCATGATTCTTGCATGTCACAGTGGCAATAAAGCCTTCTCCCCATTTTAAGAGCATTTTCATCCATATGTAACAGCAATGTTTGTCGAGTGGATCAGTTTTATTAGGCATGCCCCTTGTATTAATTCCCAATAAATGTGGAGCAATGCCCCCCCACCCCTTCTTAATGAGATTTCGAATGTGTGCCTTTTTCTCCCCTCCCTACATTTTTACCGTTTCTATTCACCTCATGAGGGCAAATGAAAACAATTAATACACGTGTGTTCAAGCAAACATTTATATAGTAAGCACGAGTGTATTTTCTTTAGTTTTAGGGCTGTTTCACCACCAACTTGAATTTTAATGCAGAGCTCATTTTGCAGAAATTACAGCGCCAGCATTGTTGGTTACGAGCAAAAAATCATCATCTAGTGCACGATCAAAAAATTTAGAGATGCACAAAAGATAAATATTAAAAATTTAAAGGAACGAGCGAGAATGAAACCTTGGCTGTATGGGTGGCAAGTAAATGATCTACCACACAGCCACTCATTTGCTTGGAAATACAGTGAAAATAACTGCCTCTGCTTGGAAATGCAATGAAAAACACTTTCATGTTTTACAAACACGCTTGTCCTGTATACAAGAATCACAATGCAACATGTAATATCTAAGTATTACATGGAACAAGCATACATTGCCATCAGGCATCAGGACATGACTATCACTACTACTTTGTTGTTTAACGCCCACTACCTATTACAAAACGCCTGCACGCATTCCTTTAAAAACCACGTAGTGGGTTTCACATTCACGTGCATGCTGTTACGATGCTACATTTCACGATGAACATTTCACGTGCATGCTGTTACGATGCTAGCTGGCGTTCCTTGCAGAGACACCAAGCGCGCCCTTCACAGACACGAGAAGCGACCGTCGAAGACTCTGCGTGCATCGAACAGCGGGGCTGCGCCCTTCTCCTCGAGCGTCTCGGCGCCTATTAAAGGCTGGCACATCTGGCATCGGCTGCTTCCTCGTCCACGTCTAGTACATACGTTGCAAATATAAACATCTTGTTTCTTTCTGGCTGCCTTTTGCCTTGCCACTGCCTGGATGCTCTCTCCCCTCGCGACACGCTACCCAAGAGACCTGTGGGGCCTCTTCGTAACAATGAGTAACTGCTTGTGGTTCAAAGCGTGCTACCCACTACACAAAACGCAGCCATGTGCAAAAGCTTCGCCAACACAAGCCCCTTTCAACTTTATCGCTTGCATAGTAGCAATCCACAATTTAAAGTTATCTTGTAACATCATACAGGGGTGCAGTAAGTGGTTGAAGTGCGCACTAATGCCAGGATATCGCTATCGCGTTCAACTCTTAAGACAAAGCTTAAGGGTCTCCTAGTTTTTTTATTCATAACCAACAATGGGGAGGAGGGGGGCACTTGCTTGGGATTTTAGAGCAATTCTTACATCTTTCTGGCCTTGTTAAGTAGTTTTGGTCGACTCTTTGGCTTGCTTCTCCAACGGCCTTTTTTGCCCATCTGCAAGAAGCGTTACCTCATGGTCAGTAAAATGGCAACTTCAGTATTTGACATTTCAACAGTGTCCTGCAATAAAATTCAAAGATACATTATAAGTGCGACTGGTTCTTGAAATTTCACTCCCAGGAGTTTCCACTTCTAAAACCAGCCCGCTCATGCGCGGAAATTTTCTTGTGGTACAGATCCCTATTGTGGGTATGAGCCAAGTTCACAAACAAACCAACAAATTCTTTTTTTTTTAAAACAGACCAATCTCACGCTTTTATTAAAGAATTCTACAATAAAACCTATCCGCTTCTTGGCCGATCCCTCAGCAGGGGTGTGTGCCCCACATTCAAGCGTTTACCCTACTCCACTCGTAAGTTCCGATCTCCGTGGTTCCCGATCGAGGATTGCCACAACTGTACCACTTTTCACATCCCGGGATGCGGCTCCTCACGACAAGGTCAGCCGGTGCGCATTGCCTAGTCTCGTAGCACGTAGCCTCTCGTACTCGTGTAAACCTGTTCGAGTGAAACGACGTTATCCGCCTACACTAATCGTTTAACGTAGCAGCGCGTTCGTTGAAGCGCTTGGCCACGCTCTTCGCAGGGGGACTTCGGGTTCATTGAGACCCTGGTCAATCACTGTACATTTAAACTGTGCCGGTACACGAAAGCCTTGACGAAGTCTGTACAGTAAGCCCCGAAAAAACACTCGTTGACACGGCTGGCACTGCCAACGGTGAAAAGACGTTTTGGGATTGTCCGTGGAAGATAAACGCGATTAAAAAAAAAGGCAGCACAGTTTATGATAGAAGCATACTATGCACCATACGCCATACACTAAAAAAAAAAAAAACATACCTACGATGTATTTCGTGATATCCGAACTTTCAGACGCAAGCGCAACGCTCCAAAAGCGTTGTCCGTTCTAACCCGCTCTGTAGTTTTACGCTTTCTACCGCTGGCCTTTGTAACGGCTACGAGAGTTCAGTGGTCCTAAAACGCGTCGAGAGAAAAGGGATACTGAGCCAAACGAGCGCCAGGCAGCAAATAGGGCCGCCAGATGATACGCCTTACCTTGGCATTTCGAGCGATGCAAGCTGAAAGGGCCGCCACATGCGCACCGCCAAGGTTCTTCCTCAAGTAGTTTGCAGAGTAGTCCTCGTACCGCGAAGCTGACGAGACGCAACACCAACAGGACAGTACATTTAGCGAGAAATATTCAAATACAGCCGCTCTGACGAGGGAAGACACAAACGCAGAGCAAGCACAAAGCGCATGCAACCACTATTCGCCAAAACAAAACGGGAGGTGGGCGAAGACTTTATATCATCCTTTCCAGTACTCATTCTTGATCCCATACTCTCTCTCATACACTTTCCTTGCACTTTCTCTACGCCACCTTTCCTTCCTCCGTGCTCTCTCTTATTTTACTATTCACAGCGTTGCCAACGTAAAATTGTCAAAAGCACCAAATTAACGAGTATAACCGTCACAGTTCCTTTGTTTACCCTTCAGTGTCTTGTTGTGGACATGCATGCTGTTTATATTTGTACGTGCTCCTGTATTAGTAAAGTTCAAGCTCTCATTTCTTGTTGTATTGTGTTGACCACAAACGTCTATAATTTTTTAATTGCAGTTGTTTCACAACCAGTGCTGAGTACGACTGTCTACCCTCCTATGCCGGCAAGATAGCAACAAACACATTATTTATGTATGACGAAAATGTGGAATTATTCGGGTTTGCGCAATCTGACGTGTATTTGTCGTGTGGAGTCTGCATCACCTTTCCTAAAAGTTTATATTTCCCAAGATTTGGTAAGGCACGTCAGCTGCTAAGTCGTCGACAAGATGTCTGCATTATCAACTATTGCTATTAAAACTTAAGACATGCCTCTGTCATCAAACTGCAGCTCAACGGGACACTTTCACTTGTTGGGGCGGGCTTCTACAAAGCTAGCGTTTCAAAAGTAGGCTCTGCTTTAAATACCTCACTATTTGTTTAGCAACATCTAAAGCATAACGAAAATTCTTTACAAAATCTTGAATTCATATATGCGTTATGATTGTTACTGATGACCACCAATTCATACCGATTACCAATATACCAAGATCAAAGCAGCCAATTTTTGATCGCTACCGATGACAGCGCTATTATTTGCTGATCACGTGATTTGCTCGTTTGTCAACATTCAACAGGCATGGTAGGCAAACGTGGGCAATTTAGCGTCCGGTGTATTCTGCTGGCGTCCACGAGATGAGCTTCGTCCGAGTGTACTGGTGCATTGACTGGTAGCCGCTGGTAATTTCGTGGTTCGCGACGTGTGGACCGTGTGCGCGGGGTGCAAGGATACGCAGCTGTGTGAACTGCGGTTGTGGGTGTTCCCAGTGTTTGCCGTGCTGCCCGCATATATACCGTCAAAAGAAGTGCTGAAGTGAACTTACTTGCGGAATGGTGGCTACATGTTGCGTGCCTGGATGTAAGAGCCGTTCACAGATCGGAAGCGGCACCCGTTTCTTTCGTTTTCCAAGATGCGATCCTGAACGACGCCGAGAATGGATCCGCGCGGTGGGAAGGCAAAACTGGGTACCGAACAACCACCACCTCATTTGCAGCAAGCACTTCTTGGAGGGTAAAATTACACTGAAGTCGGCTATTCTGAAATAGAATGACATCGTGGTTAAGCATTGTGGTTAATAGACGCACAAAATGAATGCGATTGCACACAACTACCTAATCATGTGGTTGGTTGGAAGAGTTCGTGTGACGTTTTGTCGATGCCTTCGCGCGCGCACATACGCACACACAAAAGGAAAGAAAAACGCGCATGTGTTGTAGTTTGTCAAAAAAATTTTTCTTTATTTTCAAGCGATTGCCCATCATATTCCTTTCCGACTTGAACTTTTTCAAGGGTAAAACGAAATTGTCAGGTTCTTTTCTGGCTGATAGGCTATTAAAGAAAAGCAAGGTTCTGTTTGGCGTTGCATAAGTCAGTTGCCAGACTGTGGGTTAGTTGTTGCCAAACTGCTACCAAGTTTAGCGAAAAGCTTGCCCCTGTAGTTGTGGCTTCTCCGTGAGGGTTTAATGTCATCCGTGGTGCATTTTGCGAGTGCATGAGCGACGCTGGCCGTTTTAATTAACGGAATGAACTGCGCCTTGCAGACGTTGGGGCGCGTTCTATTCCTGTGTGCGCTGCTGTGCAATTAAAAGATCGTGTCTCAGAGTTGGGGGATCGACGACGCGTCGTCCGCCGTGCATTTCGCGAGTGCGATGAACTTTTTCGCAAGTGCGTGTGCGACATAATTAACGCAATGAACCGCGCGTTACAGAAGTCGGGGCGCTTTCTCTTGCTGTGCAATTAAGAGATCGCGTTTAGGTATTAGGGACGACGGGGAAAACTGAACATTGAGTCGCAGCAGGCGCCGCCCTCCCCTCCTCCCCCCCCCCCACTTTTTTTTTCACAGCTGATCGTGCCGTGTCAACCGCGTGCCACGATGGGGATGCCACGCTTCCCCTAGCTGTGTCAGCAGAAGACTTATCGTTTGGACTCGTGTAATATTCTACAGCTATATACGCCTGGAAGGCTGCTTTATCGAAGCAGTTGGAGCGAATTAAGCGCAACTCGCGCGTACTTGTAAATAGGACCCCGCCGACCAGCCGCCGTCGCTTGCAGGGCCCCACCTACAATAAGCACAAACGACCGAAATTCCAAATAATGAACGCTCATGTGGGATCCCATTTACACGTATGCGCGAGTCCGGCTTAATTCGCTCCAACTGCGTTGATAAAGCAGCCTTCCAGGCGTGTATAGCTGTAGAATATCCCACGTACCCCGATTAGCCAGCCTTGGGACGTTTATTTGTCACATGTACACGAGTCTGTGTCAGCACAAGACATATCGTTCGGACTCGTGTACATGTGACGAATAAACGTCCCAAGACTGGCTAATCGGGGTACGTGGGATATTCTACAGCTATACACGCCTGGAAGGCTGCTTTATCAACGCAGTTGGAGCGAATTAAGCCGGACTCGCGCGTACGTGTAAGTGGGACCCCACATGAGCGTTCATTATTTGAAATTTCGGTCGTTTGTGCTTATTGTGGGTGGGGCCCTGCAAGCGACGGCGGCTGGTCGGCGGGGTCCTATTTACAAGTACGCGCGAGTTGCGCTTGATTCGCTTTAACTGCTTCGATAAAGCAGCCTTCTAGGCGTATATAGCTGTAGAATATTACACGAGTCCGAACGATATGTCTTCTGCTGACACAGCTAGGGGAAGCGTAGCGTCCCCATCGTGGCACGCGGTTGACACGGCACGATCAGCTGCGAAAAAAAAAAAAGTGGGGGGGGGATGGGGGGGGCAGTGCTTGCTGCGACTCTATGTTCAGTTTTCCCCGTCGTCCCTAATACCTAAACGCGATCTCTTAATTGCGCAGCAAGAGAAAGCGCCCCGACTTCTGTAACGCGCGGTTCATTGCGTTAATTATGTTGCACACGCACTTGCAAAAAAGTTCATCGCACTCGCGAAATGCACGGCGGACGACGCGTCGTCGATCCCCTAACTCTGAGACACGATCTCTTAATTGCACAGCAGCCCACACAGGAATAGAACGCGCCCCAACGTCTGCAAAGCGCGGTTCCTTTCGTTAATTAAAACGGCCAGCGTCGCTCATGCACTCGCAAAATGCACCGTGGACAACACCAAACTCTCACAAAGATACCACAACTACAGGAACAAATTTTTCTACCAAATTTGGCGGCAGTCTGGCAACAACTTATGCAATGCAAACAGAACCTTGTCTTGAAAAGCATGCAGTAAGCTATAATAGATGATTGTAAGTACAATGGTTTTAACAGGAGAATGACGTCTGGTATACTAAGCACTGGGATTCATTTCTTGCACATATATGCACACACGTTCTGATTTTCCTTCTGTGTTGCTCTTGGCCATGTCAGAAGCTTTATTCTCTCATAAAGCACTGAAACAGTTCATTTCGACCTAAGAAAAGGTTTTTCATTCTCTGTCGTACGTAGCATTCAACACCACGAAGGGAAATAAAGCTTGGAAGGGAGCACGCCTAGCGTCCGCAAGTCAAACTCTTCAGACGCCGCTCCCTCTTTGTGCTCTATGCTCTTGTTAAAATTCCCAGCATGCCCCAATTTCATTTTTTATGGCTAGACTTAAAAGATTGCCATAGGTCCATTCGATTCACCTGCACCAATTGTAACTGGCTCACGGCTATGCACACCAAGTCCATAAATTGCACAACGTGACACCCGAAACAAGTGACTATGTGCCGGCAAAGCGCAGGCCTTATTTCTGTTCACTTAATTTAGGCCATTAAACTAAAACCGACCGATGGCAAGCCGCACATGCGGACAGTCTATGGGGCGCAAACATCTTGGCAAAACACACTGCGTTTGTAGAGGCGGGTACAGCCCCTACGCCTAAGTGCTGCATCAGCCGCACGCCCAGCTACTTCAAGTGGGCACCATCAGCATAGGAGGTGCAGGAATATGGTAAACCAGTGCTGCACCCTTTCTGCACTTTTTGAAATGAATGGGAGGGTTCAGACGTCGTCGATGCTGCACTGCTGAAACAAATAGCAAGGTGCAGCATCTCGTAAACTGTTTCATGTGGTGCAGGCGAATTAAACATACCTGATGTGACGCTGCTTGTTGTTTTCTGCTTATACTTATAATTTGACATGCATTTAACAATTCTGTTACCAATCCACAAACGTTTCTCCAAAAAACATCTTTCTTCATCAAATCGGACAACAAATTTGTATGCGCAACGGCCAAAATCATGATTTGCAGCTTTGCAGTGCAAGTATCAGTGCTATGCTTGCACTGCTTGAACATGTTGTCTCATTGCTCGCTTTCACGCAGGTGAGCCAAGCGACAAGTCAGACACAGACAATCCGGACTGGGCTCCTTCCGTGTTCTCTTTCACCAGCATGAAGCGAAAAGTTGAAATGCGTCGGCTGGACAGGTTTCATAGGAGCCAGAAACATCTCCCTCACTTGGGTGAGTTTCCTTTTTTTTCCCTGAGGGATACCTGTGTTATAAAGGGTTCAAGAACAGTGCAATACTTTTATGGCTCATAGTTTGACACATGACAGGTACAGGCTCTTAGGTGACACTGCTCAGCATGGCAGTGCTGTGCGTTGTAGTGAAGTGGCACAAGTGCACTAAGACCTATGGGAGGTACTTTGTGTCATCTGCAGTAACTTTCAACTGTGTTGCTGATACTTTGGTATAGTCCAGCAAGAGCAGCACAGTTCCGTGTGCCTGCGCACCTGCCTACACGCCAGACCTTTCTGCTCCCCCTTCTTCTTTTCTCTTACCTATGCTTTCCAAGTTTGCGGTATTATGTTACCTGGTTGGGCATCTTCGTTTCAACGTTTGAATGAACAGGTGTTAACATAGAGCTTTGCCGTACTGTGCCAGCTTCACCCTCAGAGTAAACAGTGCATTAACTATGCCACGCCTTTCCCACCATATTATAGTTGTGCTTGCTGCATATATGTTCGTTAACAAGTGACCATCTTCATGAGGAGATGGGTGAGCCAGCATCTGCTGCCTGCCTTGTGCACAAAAAGCCGGAATCAATCGGAGGATCATTTATGGAACTTCCTCTTATGCTCTCATTAATAACCATACTCATCTGTCTTCGCCCACTAGCTTTTAACTGTTTAAATTGCTGTCCATTTGTCAAAGTAACTAACAGCCATGTACAACGTCCGCCACGTTCAAGGTTAACGCCTCATTACCCTTAGCAACAACTTTTCTCGGCAGTACTGTGGGAGCTACAGAACTGAATTGCATGCCTGCTACTGTAGAAAGTAGCACTTAAGTTTACTGATAATTTTCTCATTTGCCTTGTGGAAAGTCATAGGTGAAATGCAATTATGTTTTGGTTTTAGTTAACTGACTTTCATTTGCTGGAATGCCTCTCTTTTCTTTCGATTTCTTGGACAGCACCGCCTTTTCAGCTAGCCTGTTTTCCAAAGTAAACATGGCGTCCATGAAGAAGGGGAACAGTGTGCGGTCGCAAATGCGCTGTTTAGTTTTCCTAGAAAAAAATATATATACTTGTTATATAACACTGAAGTGTACACTGAACAATCGCAATTTCTTTCCCCATCATTTTTTTCTGAGTACAACCAGTTGTAGGAAACGGAGCTTGGCAACTTCGATTTGGCGGTGAACCGAGGAAATGGTGGCGTTCATAGAGGATGGGTTAGCCGCCTTAACTGAGGACGCATTTGCGTTGTGTAACATCGGTCAACTGTCGTTGCTGACAACCACAGTTCCGCACCTTCAATTGTGGTTGGTCGGAACTGCGGTTAGCTTTTGCTTTTGTAACAAGGGTGTTAATTTTATCGCTTTGCCCAAGCCCCTCTTTTCCAAGGGTGTTAATTTTATCGCTTTGCCCAAGCCCCTCTTTTCCTTGGCTGTGCTTCCCATTTCTCTGAATCCATTCTGTCACCCTAACTGATTGTTGGTTCTCTCTATTTGGGACATAACATAACCGGATTCTGTATTTTTTTCTCCTAATGTAATCTAGAATATGAACTACCCCTGTTTCTCTTCTGATTTACTCTGCTGTCCGGCTATCAATTACACTATGCCTATAATTTTTTAGTTTTGTTGGAGGACTTGCAGTCCTTGAATGCTTCTCGAATTTTCTTGTTAGCTCCAGAATTTGTGCTCTATATGTTACAATTGGCAAAAGGCAATGGTAGAGCACATTAGTTTTCTGATAATTTTGTTTGTTTTCATGATCTTTTTTAGCATCTTCAGAAACACATTCTAGTCAGCGCTTTAATGCACAAGGTAAGTTATCTCATACTCAGTCTTGAAAGAATGCTGCTAATAATAATAATAATGAGTAATGAACATAAGTGTACTAAGGTTCTTGATAGAGGCTTTTTGTTAATGCTTGCAGAGTGCAAACTTTTAATGGGTGCATTGCACAAAAAAAAAAAGAATTTGATGGAAAAGAATGCCGTTGATGTCAGGCAACTTCGGCCTTTCCCTAGCTTTCATCTATGGCCCCATTTGTATCTGTGCCAGCAAATAGGACACAAAACATTGCTTACAGTGTTTCTTTTGTCAATGCAGTGAGAGTTTGCTCTTGTGCCTGCTAACCTTGGCATTATATGAAATAACATTTTGTCACAGCATCCTTATTTCATTAAGCACGTTGTCAGCGTATGGGGAGTATCCAAAGGTAATCGCACTGGCACTGTGTTAGGCAAAGCTACAGGAGTGCGCAGTTGCCTTGTTAGGCAAGCATTATGCCATACCTCTCAAGTTCATTGGACCCAGTCAATTCTGCCATGAAGGTTTTTTAGGGTTCAGTGATGCTTTTCTGCGAGAGTATCGTGTTTGCGAAGTTTTTTTTTTCGTGTGGCTGATTCAAAGGAAGAGAGAGTGACTATAGTGCGCCTAGAAAAGCTTGCCGGGAGAATCCATGATGTGCGATGAATTTGAGAGGTGTGGCACCATGCTTGCTAAGTGGGTGCAAGACGTACCACAGTAGTTCCAGCCAACTCAGCACCAGTGCAGCTACTTTTCTGTACAGCTTCATATAGGCTATTTTACGGGCTCTTCTTATGGCCCCATGTGAGGCTGTCAACCTTGTCACTTTGGGTATTTAACTAGCGAACCAACCAGGCTACAGTGGACACATGCGCATAAAGACGGCTGGCTTGGTGCTTCAGAAATTTCCAGACGTTATTAATTCACGTCACCAAATAACAAATATGTAAGACATTCATTTAGAATCTTAAGGTGGATATGGCCACGTGTCTTACGTGAGATAGTCTATAAATAGTGTTCATGTGATGTCACTTCCATCGTTGTCGCCCTCTCCCGCCATGCCCCGTTACCTCCCTGAGTACCTACAGCAGTTCGCGTGCTACAGCCCGGTTTGTTGGGGGCTCGTCATCTGTTGCTGTGTACGATGTTGAAAGGGAAGCATTGTGGTTTTTTGTTTTCGTACTTTAACGAACTCATCGTATCAGGGAGGCCTCGTTTTGTTCACTTGATACAAGACCAGAAAATCAAGATGTACGATACGTATACTAACCACCAAGTACACCGGCTGCCCTGCCCGCCACGACCTACGAGGGCCCATTATTTTCACTACAAACACTACAAATTGCGTGGCCCTAAAACAAGTGAAAGCCCAAAGTCTCTCGCACGGCAATATTAAGAATGGATGAGCGAAGCGCAGCAGCTCCCATCGAAAACGAGTCGTGCAGAGCTAGGCAAGTTTACAAGAGATATTAATATTAATATATTGCTGCGGCCCAGGCCACCAAAGAAGCAGCTCCCCCCCCCCCAAGTGTTTTAAACAGTGCTGACATTGAGCCTCTTTGATTGAAATTTGTGAAAACAGCTGAGAAAAGCATTATGCGAGGCAGATAGAGACTTCGCGTGGTGCGTGCCGGAGTAATGCTGGTCATCACCTTTTTTTGCACATGTTTTGACATTTTTTTCACCTTGTATTTTACTTTTTTTATAGGCTAATGTACAGTGGAGTCCCTGAATATGATGAAGACCATGTTAGGGAATTAATTGACCAATTTTTCAAAATCCTGACCCTTCAACTTGAACCGATCGGCTATATTTCAAAGCGAACTAATATTGTTTCGCATCCATTTTCACAGCTTGTTTCAATGCAATACCCGAATTTCCGCGATCGCCATCACGATTTTAACCGCCTCCCTGACACGCTGATTGTGCACGCAATGGTCGCGGACAAGTTTGTATGTACAGTATCTTGGTAAGCTATCTCTTCTTGCAGGTAAGTGCTTGGCTATGGCAATTACCCAGAATGAAGTTTCACCTGAAGACGCAAATATCACTGAGTTTCTTCAAGTAGTTTTTTTATTAGTCCGCGCCAGCCAAACGCGCCGGGACTTTTCGGGAAATCGCAATGTGTATTCTCGCTTTTAGGTAATAACTTTCGGTGAAGAAATGCCCTGAAGCTCTGCTCCCTCTTCGGGGACTATTAAATCAACTTGCCTCACTAGCAGCCCTCAACCTTGCATTGTGAGGCAAAACTAAACAGGCGCAAGCACGAGGAGACAACACAGCAGTGGTAGTTGACATAGTCGGTAGGTACCCGGGCATGTTGGTGGCGCATTTCGGAAGTGACGAAGGGGCGCTGGGTGACGCACGTGCACACTATGTATACAGTAGCATTTGCCTTTTCTACTGAATAAGAGTTACGGCTTCTCAGCAATGATGTTTTCCCAGTTTTGCGTGTCATTTACAGAGAATCACCCAGCAGCCGTTTTGTCTGATACTCACTAAGCTCAAAGAAAAGAAGTAATGCTAGGGAAAGGGCAGTGCAGAATTCCGATCAAAGTTGCATTGCAGATACATCTAGAGGAATTTCATCTTTCTGCATGTCCTCGGTGCAGTTTTGTCTATCAAACTAGCTAGCTTACTTACCTTGTTTAAAGGTTTACCGTGTGTCATTTATAAACCCCCAAATAGGTCCGTGTCGATACCATATAAGTTTACAGTATAATGGGTTCATGTGCGAATTTGCAGCTGTCATTACTATCTATTTGATGTCTTCCCACTGGCTTTCTGAAGTCCAGATCATGGTTGGAATAAATCATAAGCATGATTTAATTATTCAGCTTATCATACTCTTTCTTTTTAATGTTGCTTTGCTGCAGGCACATGACTGTCCAATAACATCTGAGATGTAGCGCTTGAAACAAACAGCTCTCAGCATAGCTACCTAAAGGAAGATTCTACTGCCATGTTATTGTGACAGTGAACACTTTAACAGCCGAAGCTGCGAAAGCAAGTTAGGATACTTGAATCCGAAAGATAGGGCTGCAAGTAATGTGACCATAATCTTGTTCATGGTGCACAGCTCTGCTCTGCACCTTTGAGTAGGTCCCCCCACATTCATTAGTTATTGATATGATATCTAGTAGGCTGGCATATCTCAGTGACCAAGTGCACAATAGAGTCCGTTGTTAAAAAGAACGCTCGAAGGAGCATGTTTTATGTTGCTAGCTCTGTAACTGTAAGTGCACATGGAAACGTTTGTGCACAGCTCTGGTCTGTTAAGAGGAGACAAAACTTTCAGCCACCAGTAGTTTGTGCAAATCCAAGTCCTTATGCTTTTTCAAGAGAACAAAATTTGGACAGGCACTACACGCAAGTGTTCTTTTTAACAGTGGACCCGTTTGTGCATATGATTCACCTTACGTTCAAGCACAGGTGCTGTGGTGCCAATTAAGCTGTCAGGGGAGGTTTTGGCTGTTCTTGCGAGTGCACATCGCTCCCACTTGCCTACACACTGCGGCTTGTTTTGCCCTACGATGATATCGGCTAAGAAAATGGTTACTGTGGTTACGTGTGGTTCAGCTCGTACTGAGCACGACTGTCATTTTAGAATGTACTCCTCATTTTACATGGTTTTCACAATATGAGAACAACTGAAAACGAAGGCACCGATACATAGAGCTGAGTGCTAATGTTGTAACGACTCGTAAAACAGTGCGAAATAGATCCCAAGAATAGCCAATGGTCTCCAGGCCCCAGGAGTAACATTCCATTTGTGAAGAAGAAGATGTGCCTGCAGCGAGCAGCATCGCCAACGCCCGGCTCTCTCGGCTCGTGCTTCGGTTTGTTGCTGTGCCGATCGCTGGACGGTTCTTCACGCTGTCTCGTCGCTGTCTTTAACGGCTAATAAACCTCTTCACATTTGGTGGAAGGTGCTGTTAATCACCGTTGCTACACCCTGGAGCTGCGAAGTCGCACGCTACCACCTGTCATGACTGGCAACGCCACTACATCAACGCCTTCGCTCCAGTTCAACTGCCCTGGCCATCCTACGCTACGGGAGCCGAAGGTCTTCAGCGGTGCGGATGGGACCGACGTCGAAGACTGGCTCGAGTACTACGAACTGGTGAGCGCCAACAATAAGTGGGATGAAGCCGACAAGCTGGGCCACGTGATATTTTATCTCACTGGCGTCGCCGAATTGTGGTTTAATAACCACAAACACAACATCCCCACATGGAGCGTCTTCAAGACGTCATGTGCTGAAGTGTTCGGTCGGCCGGCTGTCCGCAAGCAGAGGGCAGAACAGCGCTTGCGCGTCCGCTCTCAGCAGACTGGCGAGACCTTTACCAGCTATATTGAGGACGTCGTCGACCTTTGTCGACGTGTGAATGACACCATGCCCGAATCTGACAAGGTCAAAAACATCCTGAAGGGCATCGACGACGGCGCATTTCAAATGCTCTTGGCAAGGAATCCAAGCACAGTTTCTGAAGTCGTCAGCTTGTGTCAGAGCTACGACGAGTTGAAGAAGCAACGCACTCTGACTAGGCAGCCTCAGCCTGGTGGTGAGTCGCTCTCCAGTTTCGACTCCATGCCCGACAATTCACCATTGCTTCAGCAAGTCCGAGCCTTCGTCCACGAGGAAGTCGCCCGCCAACTTTCCCTAGTGCCCTTTACTCACGAGACCACCACCCGTCTACCTGCCCCGCTTCGCACTGCTATATCAGAAGAGGTTGCACAAGCTGTTCCTCTTGCGCACTACAAGCCACCTCTATTTAGCCGTGGTCACTGCCCGGGTGTCGCACAGCCGGCAGGCGCTCCTGTCGCCTATCCGCCAGCCGCTCAGCCTGTGGCCGCGCCCCTAACCTATGCAACGCAGCCTGTGGCTCCTCCTGTCGCCTTTTCGCAAGAGATGCAGCCCGTAGCCGCACCCCTCACATATGCAGACGCTGTACGTAGGCTCCCGCAACCACCCTACACCAGGCCCTCACAGCCCGCACACCCGGCTGCTTATACTGCACCGTGGGCGGCAGCACCAGTCGCCAATCCCTGGAGGACGCCCGATAACCGACCGATTTGCTACGCTTGCTTCACTCCCGGACACGCTGCTCGCTACTGCCGCTGTCGACCTCAGACGTTCGGCAGGTCGTCTATGCCTGGTCGTCGCATCCCGGCAGCCAACCCTTCGTCCAATACGGGCCGGTCTTGCCACCTCGCTATGCGCCTACTGACCACCCTGCCTTCCAGCCACAACGTGCACCCTCTCCTCGTCGGCGATCGCCCTCCCTCATGCGTCGCCGGCCCGGATCCTCCGACCAGGAAAACTAAGCAACGCAGTTCAAGAGGCAAGAACTGCGCCGTTTTCGAACCGTCTAAGCCCTCGCTCCTCTCCTGCTAACGTGGTCGCAGTAACTCTTGAAGGTTACTGTACTTTCGCCCTTGTGGACACTGGCGCCGCTGCTTCTGTTATTGCCGCTAATCTCTGCCGTTTATTACGCAAAGTAACGACGCCCCTTTCGGGACTGTCGCTTCACACCGCAAGCGCACAGCAAGTAACGCCTCTCGCAGCCTGCGCTGCAAGAGTCTCCATCGAAGGCATTCTTTACATCGTGGAGTTTATTGTTCTTCCTGTCTGTTCGCATGACGCCATCCTCGGGTGGGACTTCCTATCCAGCCATAATGCCGTCATAGACTGCGCACATGCCAAAGTTGAGTAATGGGACATCACTCTTCTGTGATGTCCCATTACTGGACGCTCCTCATCAGCCGCCGAAGTTGCTCGTTCATGAAGATACCGATATTCCGCCTGGAAATTTCGCCCTTGTTCCTGTTTCATGCAACGCCTACACTGACGCTACAGTTCTTTTTATGCCTTCCGATATCTTCAAATGTCGTCAAGCTTTGCCCCTGCCTTTCGCAACAATTGACCTTGCCGCCGGAAGAAGCAACATGTTCGTAAGCAATCCGCTTTCCACACCTGTCACATTGCCTGCGGGGGAATGTCTCGGCCGCTTGCAGGATCTCGACCCTTCGTTTTTGTTTGATGTCCCGGACGACTACTGCGACCACCCAAAAGCACTGTCGGCACTCGGGGAGTCGTCCAATGATACGTTTTCCAGCGCCATCGCCGACACTCTCACTCCCACTGAACATGCCGACCTGCTGGATCTTCTGCATGAGTTCAGGAGTTCGTTCGATGTGTCGCAACCTCAACTGGGCCGCACATCACAAGTCAAACATCATGTTGACACCGGCCTACACCAACCACTGCGTCAAAGACCATACCGTGTCTCCGCTGAAGAGCGCCGCGTCATCAACGATCAAGTCGAAGATATGCTTCGTAGAGACGTCATTCGACCATCTCACAGTCCCTGGGCGTCTCCCGTCGTCCTGGTGCGTAAGAAAGACGGATCTATCCGATTTTGCGTGGGCTATCGTCGTTTGAATAAGATAACCCGCAAGGACGTCTATCCTTTGCTGCGCATTGATGACGCCATTGACACCCTTCACGAAGCAGAATTTTTCTCGTCGCTAGATTTGTGGTCTGGCTACTGGCAGGTCCCAATGGCAGAAGCCGATCGCCAAAAAACGGCATTTATTACACCAGACAGACTATATGAATTTAACGTCATGCCCTTTGGGCTTTGTAACGCGCCTGCCACGTTTGAACGTCTTATGGATAATACGCTACGTGGCCTCAAATGGAATATGTGCCTCTGTTACCTCGACGATGTCGTGGTTTTCTCCCATGACTTTCCTACGCACCTCCTTCGCCTCAGGCACGTTTTGAGTTGTCTGACCAACGCTGGCCTGCAGCTTAACCTGAAAAAATGCCGCTTCGCTGCACGCGAGCTCGTCATCCTAGGCCACATCGTGTCCAAGCACGGCGTATTATCAGACCCAGCAAAACTTCGAGCAGTCGCAGAATTTCCCAAGCCGACGACCATGAAAGAACTTCGCAGTTTTCTAGGCCTATGCTCCTATTTCCGGCGCTTTGTTCGCAATTTTGCATCTATCATGTCACCGTTAACCCAGCTTCTTCGCGGTGACGTGAACCTCACCTCCTGGTCCCCTGCATGTGACGTTGCCTTTACTACTCTGCGCCGTTTGCTCATTTCCCCACCTATTCTTCACCAGTTCGACCCGACGGCTCCTATCGAAGTGCACACCGACGCCAGCGACGTCGGGCTAGGCGCTCAACGAAAGCCCGGCTATTCAGAATACGTTGTAGCCTACGCTAGCCGCACTCTGACGAAAGCCGAAACTAATTACAGCGTGACAGAAAAAGAGTGTTTGGCCCTGGTGTGGGTGCTTGGAAAGTTCCGGCCGTACTTATACGGCCGCCCGTTCGATCTAGTAACTGATCACCACGCGCTTTGCTGGCTCTCCATGTTGAAAGACCCTTCTGGCCGCCTTGCGCGATGGCACTCCGCATCCAGGAGTTGGACATTCGCGTCGTATACCGCTGCGGACGCAAACACTCTGACGCTGATGCCCTGTCCCGCTCACCTTTACCACCAGATCAGACGCCCAACCTTCCAGTATCTCGATCCCTCCGACGTCAAGCTTTCCATTTCGCCATCCGCGATCAACTTCTTCATCGACGCAACTACGCTCCCGATGGCCGCCGGTGGTTGCTGGCCATTCCACGCACTTTACGATCGCAAGTATGCGCCTCCCTTCACGACGATCCGCAATCTGGCCACGCCGGAGTGTTCAAAACATATGAACGCCTTCGCCATCGCTATTACTGGCGCGGCATGTACAATTTTGTACGTAAATTCGTGCAGTGCTGTCCTGACTGCCAGCGACGTAAATCAACACTGTCATGTGCGACTGGCGCATTGCAGCCACTTCCATGCCCTGCCAAGCCATTTGATCGCGTCAGCGTTGACCTCTACGGTCCCCTTCCATTGACACCAGATGGTAATCGGTGGATTATAGTGGCGGTTGACCACCTGACACGCTACGCCGAAACAGCCGCTTTGCCGAGCGCTACAGCTCAGGATGTCGCCTCTTTCATTTTGCAACGCTTTATCCTTCGACACGGTGCACCTCGAGAGCTCCTTAGTGACAGAGGCCGCGCTTTCCTTTCCGAGGTCGTCAAAACTCTGCTTTCGGAATGCCACGTCATTCATCGGAAAACGACAGCATACCACCCGCAGACTAACGGACTAACGGAACGGTTCAACTGCACGCTAGGTGATATGCTCTCAATGTACGTGGCATCTGATCATAGCAACTGGGACCGTGTTCTCTCATACGTCACGTTCGCATATAACACCGCAATACAAACCACCACGGGATTCTCACCTTTCTTTCTTCTTTACGGACGTGAGCCTTCCCATACAATTGATACCCTACTTCCTTACCGTCCCGATGCTTCCGAGTGTCCACATATCTCCGATGCTGCTAGACAAGCCGAAGAGTGCCGCCAGCTCGCCCGTGCGTTCACCTCGGAAGAGCAACAACGCCAGAAAGAAACCCGTAGCACCTCTCTTCCGGACCCAGCTATGCCCCAGGGTCTCTTGTGTGGCTTGCCATCCCATACCAAACACCGGGACTCTCCTCGAAACTTGTCCCCCGGTACGAGGGGCCTTACATTGTTTTGGAGAAAACCTCTCCGGTCGATTTCCTAATTGAACCAGTTTCCCGATCGGCCGACATGCGCCGGCGTGCACGTGACATCGTCCATGTTTCCCGACTGAAACCGTACCATGAGCCTTTGCCTGAAACTTCTTAAGTCGCCAGGATGGCTCCTTTTTCAGCGGGGGCGATTGTGAAGAAGAAGATGTGCCTGCAGCGAGCAGCATCGCCAACGCCCGGCTCTCTCGGCTCGTGCTTCGGTTCGTTGCTGTGCCGATCGCTGGACGGTTCTTCACGCTGTCTCGTCACTGTCTTTAACGGCTAATAAACCTCTTCACACATTCAATATAAGGTCGCCCCTCTGGCTTGGTCACATTTGTAACAATATATCCTTACACTAAATAACTATGAAAGGTTATGTTGTTAATAGTTATGAATGACGCAAAAAAATACGGGACACAAAATGATAAGAACACAAGGATCTTGTGTCCCGTGTTTTTTGCGTCGTTGTTAACTATGAACCCACACCAACTGTCAGTGCTACGTTAGAATGTTGAGCTTACATTGGAAATGCAAATTTTCAGTGTGAGGTTAACACATCTGCAAAGTTTGTTGAGTTGCTTCCATTCCATCTCTTGCATAGTTTTTCGTTTAGTTTACTGCGCTCTCACTTTTTCCTTTGGTAAAAATCACTCAAATAGGAGATAGTGCACCCCTTGTTTCGAAGGGGGGCGGTGCTTCCAGCAAGACTGTTAGTTCCATACATACTTGCCCTCCCTTACACAAGGAGCATTACTAGGAACGTGCCTAATCGCATTGTAGAATCAAATGCAGAGTTCGCAACGCTGCTTCTGAAGTTGCTCTGTCTGTCAAAATAGAAATATAAGGAGGAAAAATTATAGCGGGGCTCCGGCATTTCGAGGAGTGGTGTGCCACTTGTGTACTCTAGCTGAGGCAAGAAGGGTGAGGGTTTTTTCTCGGGAGTGATGTTTCTTTTCTCGGGTGCCATAACAGTGCAGCTTAACTTATTCTCAACCTGTTCAGTAAACACACTGACTAGTGAGAACATTATGAATGTAATGTTAAAGCTATAAAGACAATATGTGTCGCTATGCTCTCTGTCAACGTGGTGTCAGTTTTTGAGGGGAGATTTTTTTCTTGTTTTTTTCCTTCATGCAGAAAAACCTGGAGGTGCCAACACCATCACTTTTCCCGAGTTCATATTATACAACGGTGTCACAGTTCCTAGTTTCATCAAGCCAAAGTAAGTTCTTTACTTGTATTCTATTGAATCGCCGGTCGCAAGTTCATTTTACAAGTGTACATTCGTGTTGCGGTGTACAGTTTGTTTTAACATCGCTTCATCATGCCGCTTCGCGACGAGATGAAGTCATATGTTAAGTTGCCCGATCAAGACACTGTTGTCACAACGTTAACTGCATCGTCAAATAAATTTGGACTAGTTTATTGTAAGATGCTTTATTTTTTTAATGTGCTTATAGGGTAGGTAATTCTGGGAACTTTCATTCGTGGACTTTCAGGGACGTTGTTGGCTGTTCAGTTGTTTCTTGTACTACGTGTGCGAAATGAAACCCAAACAGCAGGAAGCCTTCGTGATGGTATAGTAGCTGCTGTCCACTTATCAGTATGGGCTGTACACATATATACCTAGAACTGCCAAACAGAATCTGCGCGCCTGTCAATTGTGATAACTGGACAGCGTGTTCTTTACAATCCCGAAGGCTTGCTTGCCGCTGTTCAAGTTTCATTCGATGCTGATAGTACTGTATGCCTTCTGTATTTGAAGCAGAGGCATATGGGGAAGCATTAAAAGATGTAGTACAACACATTCTGTGCAGTGTTTCACTTCATGCCAAGCACTGACGCTTCTACTATGAACTCCGCCTCAAAGTGTTCTGCGTAGCTGCAAGGTGAAACGCTCCTGCCATTACATACATGTCATTCGTTACAAAGGCATAGTGAGAAACGCATTAAAGTCAGCCGTTGCTGATGTGAATACACTATAAATACATTTCAAAACGGCCATCGCTGCTCAAGCAACCGCAACTGCTTTTAAACATGCATACTGTTCTCAAAACATCAACTTCAAGTCCATTTCACATTACTGTTTCGTGCTTCAAGCCGTTTTGAGTGCAATACAGTAGACTGGGCCAAGTTCGTTGCGATTGTACAGTCATATCTGGCTTGACATTCTGAGTGGGAGATAGTCTGAAGATTTCTTTTAGTGCATGGTCATTGGCTGGTTTAAGAAAGGTACACAAGGGTAGTCGCTTCAGTCATTAGTCACTATAGATTCTGCCTCATATGAAACGTTACTATTTCCCGCAAGCAATCATCTCTGATGACAGCCCCTGATGTACGCTTATTGACTTTGCCAACTTTTGTTTCTGTGCTTTGTCTGGCTAGTTCTGGTCTAGCTCTTTTTTGCACTTACATTTGGATGTCTCTAATACAGACCTGTGGCAAGCCAGGTCACAATTCTCGTCACCTCAACGACGCCAGCACCGCTCATCGCACCCACAATGTGCATTGCGCATACCACAACCGTGATGTCTACCAATGCTCCGATTGTACACCATGCTGTGAGCAGCTCTCAGCGGGCACCTGCAGCATTTCAGAGGTACCTAGTGCACAGTTGCTGCTACAACACCTGATGGTGGCAGTAAGGTTTCCTGATTACTTACTCCCAAGTATGCTTTGGTGTTTCTCAGGCATGTAGTGTGAGTTAACAATTACAATCTAGGTTGCCAGTTACACTTACAGTAGGCACACTTAGGCTTTAGTTTACCCATACTCACTTGTAGAACTTGCCAGTTGGTCGTGACATTTTATATATATATATATATATATATATATATATATATATATATATATATATATATATATATATATATATATATATATATATATATATAGATATAGGGGGAGGTAATATGTTTGGTTTTTCTACAAATTTTGTTAGCTTAGTGTTTGTCCCGTTTACTATTATCATGTCTGTCAATGGCTTTGTATAGTTGACTGTTAAAATTCAATGTTCATTGAAGCAGTAAAAAAATTTACGTTATTCACACATTAGAAAACACATGACGCAGTGTAGACTATCCTGAAGATTGTTCTAGAAGGCTGATGCTATGTGCCTTGGTTCCATTTATTGGTTAGTAATAACCTTGTTAAAGTTGCCTCTATAGCCTAGTACTGCATATTTTTACTGTGGAAAATAATCAACCTTTTTCTTTAACTTTGTCTTTGTATTTGGACAGTATCTTTGTTATTGTTGAGGAAATTTTCAATTGCTCAAGAATGAGTATATCGATTGAACTATCTATTTCTTTTGGACTTCTTTGCAGCAGCTGCACTTTTTTTTTCACCTTCCCTTTATTTCGGTAAAGGCTTTATGTGGGGGCATTACACAAAGGATGGGTGTACAATAAGGATGACACTTGACCAATCATGATGAGAAGCGAACTCATACAGCTTCAATGAAAGCTGTTGGGTTGTTCGGGGGCAGTACTGACAAAGGGAAAAGCCTTTCTAGTCTACAGTGGTGAATGGGAATATGGGTTTAGGTGCAGCAACCCTTGAAGATGCAGTTGTGTGAATAGTGGATTTTTTTTTGGAATGAAATCGAATATGAATGAAATCACGAGGAGACTGAATTGAATATGGATAAAAATGGAATAGAGTTCAAGTATTTTCATAACAATAAAGCAGTACGCTAGACTAGCCTTACTAGACGGGCCAGAGCAGGCCTAGAGTGGTGAGGTGACAATTTTCAAAACAGCACAAGAATTCCAGATCTTATTCGAAAGAAATATTCATTAACAAGGGAATGTTACAATTACCTTTAACTGACAAGAAATACCATAATTATTTAATTGAGCAGCAGCTAGAGCCTTCGAAATATTTTTGTAACTGCAGGTTGAAATACAGCCGTGACTGCAGTATTTGAGGGGTACTTTGTCTACAGTTTTTAAGAGGACAGAATAAGCAAAAGTACTGAAGTTCTTTTTTTCACGTTACTTCAAATTTGTAGTCTTTTCTGAAAAAGAATTAGTCGTTTGTCTCTGTGCAATTTTTTTTTCTCTAAAATCGCATATTTCAAAACTTGTGTGGCCACCTGCCCTGCCTCTATTTTTATGTAGCAAGAGATTCCTTGCAATTCAAGCATCATAACCGTATGGAGAGGTTACTATTTGAAAGCTGGGGTGCATTTGGCACGTTCAGAAAAGAATAGGCCCAAAAATGCGATAAATTAAAGAAAGCAGAGGCATCAAGCTTTCTGTTGGGAAATATATATCTGGCTGGGGACGTCTTAGGAATGTCATCGCTGGAAGGTACCAAAACTATTATCATTTGGCCATTAAAAGAAGTATAGCCAGCTTGAAGGACATGCGACTAGCTGTTTAGGCAACATATTTTCACACAGCATCAAATGATACCACTGCATCTCGTGTCCATTGCCCGAAGGACGCCGAAACTTGGTGTAAATTCAACGAAGCCAAGTTGAGTGGTGCACCATTCATTCATTCATAAAGAACACCTCCCAGCATCTGTTGTTACCTGTAATGAGCTCATTCAGACTTTTTCGTTAAATTCCTTCGTGGGAAACCTCAAAACCCTAACGATTCATTGAACTGTCGTGTGAGAGTGCACTCCGCAAAATGTTTTCCTCGAATATCAAACGCTGAAAATAGGCACTCTTGATGCTGTGCTCGCTTTTAGTGATGGCAGTATAGCCCGTGTGAATGTGTTGAACCCCTTGGAAATTTCGCCAGGGCGCTGCACAGTGCAGGGCCTTTGCACCCTTTAAGTGCTTCGACAGTACTTTGCTCAAAGGGCAGCACAGCAGGTGACTAAGGAGGCTCGCCAGGCAAGACATTTGAACACAAAAAGAAAAATTTTAATTGGTGATGAGTGTCTGTCTGGTGTTTATTTAATGGGCCAATCGACTTGCTGCTATCTCATTGTACTTTTAAAATAATGTACACTCTTAACTTTAATTCTGATTATCTCAAAACATGATTTTTTTGTGCATTGAGGACCACGATTACTGCATGTCGCTAGGAGCAGCAAGCAAACCAGAGGGGCCTGTTGGAAATAATGGTGGTGGAAGCGGTGCGAACGTCCTGGTCTACGTAACGCCAGTCGTCGTGTGTTGCAGCTTTTTGAGCGCCAACAACAGCGCGTCAGTCGAGAACGCGACGTGTGTTCTGGGCGAAGCACGAGTCGTGCGCTGTGTGTAGACGCACTGCGCACAAGAGAAAGCAGACGAACGCATGCTTGCTAATACATGTCTCCTGCCATTGAAAAAGGCTTTTTCAGTTGCTGGTGAACTTTTAGGTCGTACGGTATCGCTGTGTCGCGGGACATGGTTTTTCCAAGCATTGTTGCCATTGCCGAGAAAATTTGAACGAGCCTGACGGAACCGTGGACAATGAGCTTGTGTAGAGTGGTGACAGGGGCTGCGACGATGATTCCGAATCAGACCTCTCGATCAGTGATTCCAACTAGACCGTGCATGACTGGACCTGACTGGTTAAAGCATAAGCTAATTCTGTTAAATAAAAAGTACACTTCATTAGTCATCAAATTAATTTCTTATAAATATACTGCATGTGTCAGGACTATCGCACATTATTTCGTATGCGTTTGCGGAATCCCCACATATTGAAGCCCCAAAATTATGAAAAAAAGTGCACAAAATATGCAAGTAAATATAATACTTCTCTTGGGATCATTGTTAGTTACTTCTCACTAATATTGTTTCTAACAAAAACAACGAGCCCCTAAAGTTACCTTTCTTTTCTTCGTCTATGGTGAGAGAATTCAACGCAGGTTTCTCACATTCTCTTACAGTGTCACGCCAACACCGGAAGACAACAAGCATGAAGAAGAAGCATTGAATATCTGTGTCACCAGCGTGTGGAGCATGGCTGCAGACTCGACCTCGCCTGCAGCTGAAGCTGAGGGTGGTTTGGGACTGGATAGAATGGACAGAACAGTCGAGGAAACGTCACCAATGGCGGAAGGGTGAGCAGTCAGCATTATCCCTGGCATATGTCTTGTCTATAACAGGACAAAGTGTTGGTGATCTCCGGTCACGTTTTCTTGCTTGATTATTATGCTTGTGTGAATATTCGAGCCCTTTGAATTTCGAACGAGTATTAATGTATTTTAATTATAGTTGATGTGAATATATATTGCGGGTGATTTTGAAGTATTCAAAGCGAATAGTTAGTTGTATATTTGTAGCACACTTCTAAAGGTTGTTTCACTGCAGAAGAGCATTGCTGTACCGAGAACACACCTGTCCAGGGGAAATCTGCACTGCCGCGAAGCGTCATTTTTAAAAAGGTACTGACACGTGTGTTCGCAAGCGAGTTTACTCCACCGTACTAATCTCCTGCATACAGAGACACCCCCTAAACAAGTGTGACGCTCAGCCAGTGCTGATAAAATATTTTATTTTCATATTAAAGTCAAATTTCTCCCAGGGAACCTACCGACATTGACACTAACTTGACGTCAAATTACTGTACTAATCCTAGTGACTTCACACTGCAGTCTGACAAGTTCTGATGATGTCAAGTGCCAAAACACAAAAATGGCACTTGCGGGTCGCCCTCTCGATCGTCTGCTTGCGTCATGCGGTCACTGTTATCCAGCATTCCTGAGGATCGAGCTAGCGGAGTCTTGAATAGTGTACGCACACGCAAATAAAATACAGTCAAGCTCACAGATAACGACCCTACTTAAAACGAACTTTTGCTTAAAACAAACAATATTTGCGTGACCGTGAAAATATGCATTGTTTCAATGGCCCGAAATCGCACTTACAACGAACGTCTCCAAACGCCGCCGATCAATTACAGCGAACAGAGTCCGCGCTCTGCCGACTTCCGGGAAAACCACTTTCGACCACCCATCAGACATCGGTGAGGTGCCCAACGCCGACCCTGCCTCCGCGCTCCTCTAGTTGCCGCTCTCCCCGACCGCATTATGTTATGCACCTCCCCATCCTTTGTCTCCCCGCTTTTGCGGGGGTCAAGGGACAGAGAGCTGCGTGTTTTAACACTGCCACTGATCTTTCGAAGACAGGTCGGCCATCTTTTCTGTTTTTGGTCGCTGGTACTGTCGTTGGCGTCGCCGGCCTGGAGTGACCAGACCATTTGCCGACATCGTTGGCCACCGACTGTATTCGATTGTCCGCGTCTTGTCTTACCATATCGTTATAGCGTTTGCGCTACCCTGCCGACCCTGATAATTCGCGATTCGTTTTGTTTTTAGGACCTGTTCTCGCTCACTTCACACTCGGCTCAGCATGCCCTCCGCACGCGTGCGGAAGCGTAAAAGCGGCTGTTAATTAGCACCAAACGAATCGCGAAATATCTGTCGGTGAGGCCAAGCGAACCCGCTGGCGCAACAAAGGATTTTTTGACGACAGCTGCCAATGCATTGAACACCGCCGGGCGCGCAGACACTCTTCAAGTTCTCTGCGCGGGAGTTGCGCGTTTCGCGGACCTTTCAAGCAAGCTACCCGACCTTCCTCCTTCCCACGTGTTATGATTTTCAACGTCGCCTTCCTGCTGTATCCCCCCCTCTCTTCACCCTATCGCAACTCCTTGCCCTTCTCTCGCAAAGCTGCTCTCCTCTCTTGATAACAACTCCTTCGCTTGTCCCCACCGTTCTGCGACACCAGCCACGCTGACTCAAATTCAGAAATTTCGTTTTCCAACTAGCAACGGGCCCAGAGCTGTACCATGCATTCTGGCATGTGTGTGTCTTTCCCGCTCTTGGTGTGTGCGTGTGTGGTCAGGATGGCGGACGGGTGGTCTTGCACGCTTTTTCCTGCCGCTCAAGTAAACGTCAAAAGTGGGACCACTTGGCTTAAGTGCCGCGTTGCGGAGCGCTTGACCACCTGGCAGCCAACTTGCCACTTCGGGCGTTTTAGTATTCAGCTGTGGAGATGGAGAATATTTTGTGGGCGGCGGTGACTGCTACATGCACGCGAAACTGTTTTCGCGAGGCTGACTTCGTCGACGTCAGGCTTGATACCAAGCCTGAAGCTTCCGAACAGGACCACTGTGGCAGCGATTTCTGAGAGCGCGTCATCGACTCCGACATGGGAAAGTGGGTGGGACATCTGTTGCAATGGATTGATTACAGCCGATGATGATGCCAACACTGCGAAACCGTGCACGGATTAGAGCATAATGTAGTACGTGGCAAGAGCGATTTGAAAGAATCGGATTGCGAGACCGATGAAAATTTGGAGCCAGTGCCTCATGCAGCTTATGCCACGGGCCTCGGTGAAGAGCACGCCCCGCCGCGGTGGTCTAGTGGCTAAGGTACTCGGCTGCTGACCCGCAGGTCGTGGGCTCAAATCCCGGCTGCGGCGGCTGCATTTCCGATGGAGGCGGAAATGTTGTAGGCCCGTGTGCTCAGATTTGGGTGCACGTTAAAGAACCCCAGGTGGTCCAAATTTCTGAAGCCCTCCACTACGGCGTCTCTCATAATCTGTGGTTTTGGGACGTTAAACCCCACAAATCAATCAATCGGTGAAGAGCACGCTGCTGTTTGAAATAAACTCGGGACCGCCCTTATTGCTTCTGCTCTTCAAAACACGTGCGTCATGGTATTCTTTGGGCAAAAACTTTTGTGTTTTCACTTGCAACTTTTTTAAAAGCTGTGTTTCATTTACTACGAACTTCGGGATACAACGAACGGATACCACGTCAGGCTCAGGTTCATTATAAGCGTGCTCGACTTATAAATATGCTTATTAGAAGGCAAAGGAATCATTTGATGTAAAATTTGTCGTGATGGCGCCAATATTTTGCCCTGTGTGTTGGCTTATGCCAGTGAAACAGGAGACAACAGGTGCAAGTTCTATAGATTCCAGTTCGATCCAACGCTGAAACAAGCACGGGTCGACTTTGTGCGCCACGGCCAAGGCGGAGACGCCAACCAAGCGGATTTTATTCTGTTTGCTGCACTTCTTTACACATTGACGATGAAGAACCTGTGCCTTAAAAAGTGCTGGACACAGTGCGATTTGACATCCGATTTGGCGTGTGACGCAGCATGTGGCCTACGATTATTCACGATACGTAAAAAAAATGAGCTATCAGCGCTCGGTCTCCGCCCACATACGACATCTCAGCTTGCACACTCCGAAGACTCATATCCTCTTTATAAAACAGAAAATAAACAACCTCACACAGCCATGCTTTGTTGTCTAGTAACATTGCCAACAAATCTACACTTTCGCGAGTGACAAACATGGCCACAGCCCACATTCATTCTCGACTCCAAGCTTAGGCCTAGCAAAGCCAATGTTTTTGGTAGCGCTGTTCACTTTTCAGCGTAAGCTCATTGTCAAGCGCTTATTTTGCCAACATGATAAAAGCTTGTACACTTATATGATGCTTTGACTCGTGCAACTGGTTTTCTCAACCCCCTTGATGTAAAGAGCAAAGGTGGGAACGAAGCGGGCCGGTTAGCCCAGACGGCCAGTGTCACTCTTTGTTTACCTGCGAAATGGCCTTCCATCACGGCTCAATATTTCATTGGTGGTTCGGAAACGGACGTTGCCTTACAGGCATAGCACACTTCAAACATCATCTTTTGAAATCATAAGTTAGTTCATGTCAGAAACGGTTTATCTAATGTTTTTCACCCCACCGGTAACGGCGATATCCACAGATATCAGGGTGATGGGGGCTATCTGAGCGGCGAGAAACAAATCTGCGATGGGCGCTTACCAGTGGCGCCTCCCAATTGGCACCATCTTTCAGCCCTAAAGTGATGCCGTTTCCGCCATCCTAACGATGTGCCTTCCTGCCACGACAGTTGCCACACGTGCAGCGCGCAGCAGATGAAGCAGACAATCGAAGAAGCGACGGGCGGACGAGGATACATAATGAATACTTGCGCGTACGCATACTACCACCTGATGGTGCTGTTCATACCATGTCGTGAGGTCAGGGTACAGTAGGAACAGAAACTAGTTTTTAAAAGCGTGCTGTAATAAATTTTTCAGGACACGCTCACGTTTATCGGTACGTTATCTGTGCTCTCGGCTGCTTGGCTTATCATTTGACGCAAAAAAACGATAAGTGAAAAATTTCGTGTCAATTCCCTTTAAGGTTAAATATATATTATACCCTCTCATCGATTAATCATTTTGTGAGTTTAAAAGCTTGTTATACCTGCTTATATGCTGGAAGTACAGTACATTTTAAAACGTAACATATTTTGCAGGTGTGTCTCTTGCATTCTATTGCAAGTCAAATCCTGCTACTACTTATTCAAAGTTGCTTCCGCTTCCTTTAAAAAAAAAAAAAAGACATTCACACATGCCTTGTTTCAACCAAAACAATATATATTGTGCAGGTTTACAAATGCACTCATTTTTTTTTACTTGTCCTCAAATTATTTAAAACATATCACTATCCATTCACGAATTCACTTCAAACATCAGATTTACTAGTCACACAAGCATATTCAACATGTTAGACAGTTGGAACTGTGGTTCTGCATTATTTATGAAGTTGGAGCTCAAGATAAATGTGAGATTGCTGTGTGTGCAGTTTGTTCATTTTTTTTTTTGCATTACTCTCAAGCTACAAGTTCTCTCTTTGGTTCAGCCCACATTATTGCAAGCCTGAAACTTTTCTTTATTCACGACCCATCTAATCCTGAGCTACCTTCTTTTTCTCTCTCGCTTGTGTTTGTTTGCGGTCAGCCCAAAGTGAACTTGGAGATAACTAGGACTTAGACTTCTCTTACTGATAAATGGAATGGCCAAATTGACGCAATAACATCTAAAGCATCTGAAACACTTGAATTCATTAGACGCCGCTTACGCTAAGCTGACTTGAAGACAAAATTTGGGGCATACACCTTACTTCTTCAGTCGAAAATAGAATATGCCTCATTCATTTGTAACCCACATGAAACATACTTAACACTCTTGAATCCATCCAGAATAAAGCTGCCCGATTCATAACCAGAAACTACATTCGTCATTTGAGCATCACTAATATCAAAGCATCGCTGAGCCTCTAATTACTAGAGGAAACAAGATTACTGGCCCTGCTATCCCACTTTCAGAAACTTTATCATGATCATTCGTCATTTGCTACCACCTTACATATTACCCGCCCATCGCTATTTGCCACGCCTAGATCACCCCTTCAAAGTTTTAGTTCTGTGTGCGCGTTCTAAGGTCTTTTATAACTCGCCTCTGTTTTGCGCACTCCGTCTTTGGAATGAATTACCACACGATGTTGTGTCTGTAAAAAACCACGACGCGTTTATAGTAGCGAGAAGCGTTAAGTTCTCCTAATATTGTGTAAAAAACAAAAAATTAACCTGTATGTCTAAACCTTTCCTATTATTTTGTGTACCATAGTGTTTCATTGTTATTCACTCTGCTTATTCTGGTGTTACTAACTGCATGTTTGTCCCAATATAACCTCACCCTCACCCCATTTACTGTAACACGCCCCCCCCCCCCCCCTTATGTAATGCCCAGTAAGGGCCTTTATGGTATGTGAATAAAAGAAAGTATATGAAGTTGAATCCAATGTTACTATTATAGTGAGGTCAGGCTTTACAAGTTAGAGCAGGAGTTATCAATCTGTGTGGCCTTAACCCATATATGCCTTGTGTCCTGCATGTAGGATGCTGAAACTTTTCGGTGTAACTGGAATGTTTTTTCTGTAAAGAAGGTAGCACCACTTAAGGTGTTTTTATGATGCCCTGTCCTCGTCATATGCAAGTCTAGGTGATCGCTGGGCTACAAATAGCCATGTGCTTGCAGTCACAAAATGGCTTTTTCGCGTGCGTGTAGCTGAGTGCCATGATGCGAAAAAAGAGTAATGTATAGTCAAATTGTTCTTGATGCTGCTGATATTTATGTCGATTGTTCGTCAGTTATTGGGTGTGCAGTAACTTTCGTATGAAAGGGATAGGCGCATATGTTTTTTTGTTCGTGGTGTGTCAAAGATCGGTGTCTTACATATAAGATGGCTCCAAAACTATTGTTCCAAAGAGTTTTTTTAATTGAAAGCCTTTTGTTTTCTGAGGTCATAGAAGCAATCATTTTGGGGAAATAAATTAGTTTTGTTAATTTTCCTAATTTTTGGCATATGTAGGTTAAGGAACCCGATCAGCTTTTGTAGAGCATTGTGGGACTCTTAACTTGTCTCTGTGCACTCGTGCACATTTAGCCTTATAAAAATCGGCGAGAAATGTGGATCATCATTCCCAAATTTTTCTTTAACGTCAGTGGTGCTTCATCGGTGTTGCAGCCAGGTGTGGCTATCAAATGCTTAAGGTACAGAATTCAGAGAAGAAATAAGTTGGATTATACCAACCATGATCTCTCTAGCTGTTTAAATTTCGTTGGCATGGTACACCGGTGACAAATAAGCAGGATTACCAGCGGTCCGATGAATAATTGATAGAGTTTCTCTTTTCAAAAGGCAAAAGCGAGTGCATTCAATGGAAATCGAACTTCATAGGTCAAGTTCGTGCACTGTATATGTGCCCTTTTCTGGATATTCCGGGGTAACCACTTGCACTCACGTAAGTTTTATGGTGTACGACGCTCACATTGTTCATGGAGCCTCACTTAAAGAACTGTGGCAAAGTTTCAGATATTTCGGATAGCATGGACATGCTTCACACTAAAGGATACTAGAACAACAACAACCAAAAAAAAAAAAGATTCCTAATCCCCACAACACTTTTTGTGCAAGGGAGAAGTTTGGCCGTTTCTCACTTAAGAATACTAAAACAACAACAACAACAAAAAAGATTCATAATCCCAACAACACTTTTTTTGCAGGGGAGAAGTGCGGCCATTAAAGCGACTGGAATCGCACCTAGAAGTGGTCGTGCGGGAAGGTCACCTGGAAGATGCTAACCCCGAAGGCACCGCGCGAACCGATCAACTAGAAGGCGTAACACTTCCTGAGCACCTGCCAGAAGAGAGGTGCGACCTGTCACTTTACAGCGAAGCTGTGCTTGGCAAGGGGCCTGTGTGTTTCCAGAAATGTGTATATCCATTGTCTTCTAGACTAGATGCCTGCCACGTGAAGAAAAAATCAGCTGCCAAATTCTTTCCCTCTTTTTCTTTCGATTAGCGCCGGTCATTAGTGCCACATGTGGCGGACTGTGCAACCACTGTTACATTGTAGAAGTGGGCAGAGTCATAATGACGGGGCTACTCCTTCGCAGAAAAAAGTGGCGAGCGGCTGCACAAAAATTTGAAATCGGCTGAGACGGATGTTCTAATCCCTGCAACTTTCTTATTATAGCATGTATTCGCAAAATTCTCACAGCAATATGTTCATATAGCAAAAGCTCACATATTTCTCTTCATTAAAACTTATGGACCTCGAGGTTGTTTACTGGCCCTTTAGCAAAGCCCCACAAGGCTTTCTCAAGATGTCATGTTTGCCCGTAAGGTCATGTAGTTGTTATAATGTTTTATGCTGACTTGTAGGCTGTGGAATCGATTCCCAGCCGGGGTGGTCGCATTGAAGAGACACCAAAGGGCAAAATGATGTTTTGGGTATTAGCAAAGCAGAATTTCCCGATCCTGAAAACACCATTGTTACTGTAGTGACTCCAATTGCTACAAAGTGCTCCGAAAGAGAATTGCCCTCGGCCTTGCTCGAAACAGTAGTTTATGTTTAAAATCGCTTTAAATTTGCTCGGAAATGACACTGAGAGAATGAGAATGATGAACTTTTGCTGTTTGACCGACTTATAAGTCCCTAAAAAATAGAAAAGAATCAGTGTACTATCATCCCAGTGTGCTACTAGTGTGCAGCATTATTGGCTCTGATCTCATTTATGCAACAAGAACTGGCATAATAGGCAAATAGCTCCTTTGGCTGTTTTTTTTTATCAGCTGGACATGCTGGTTAGTGTGATGAAATGTGCTTTTATTTGATACCAATCTACTGCTTATTTGGCAACATATATATGGGACACATGGGACTGGGGTTACTTCTAAAATGTGGCACTCGATATTTCTGCTTTGATATGATTTCTGCCACAAATACTAGTATATTAAATTACAGCTCATTTCACAGCACATTTGCGACAACTGGCCGTTGTTCGTTTAATGAAATTTACATTGAATGTTGTTTGCTAAATATATTTTATAATAAATACCAATATTTACGATATGCTTAAACAATGCTTTAAACTCCGATTAATGTTTGGCAAATTAGTATCTGCTCCTAAAACACCAATAGCTGCTTCAAACTGGTATGTTTACTGCTCCGAAAACACCTTATGGCTGCTGCAAAACAGTACTTTTCCTGTTCCAAGATACGCTCCAAAAAGTAAAAAGTCACTTTCATCACGGTTATTGCGAGACGACGCGTGGTAAGTGGGAAAAAGCCCGAAAAGAATATGCAGCTGGTGATGCCACCTTGGAAGTCCCACACCGAACATTGTGATGTAGATTTCGAAGCCGTCTCCTCCAAAGCTTCCAATCGATAAAAAAGAAGTACATTGCCCCTTCTGGTAGCCATTTACCTAGCACCCAAAGCTTCAGACGATTTCATCGAGAGAATGTCACGAAAATACAGAAAGTGCATTTTGAATTTTTTGTATGTCAGGTGTGGAAATTTATACGTGAAATTTAGATATTAAACTTTAACCTTGATTTTCTCTGCTAATAATGAACTTTTAATGGTAAGACTTATCACAATGGAGTTATCAGAGGGCAGTTTACCTTTCTAAACCAAGTGAATTTTTCTCCTTAGCGTCCCTTTACATCCAAAGTGGCCTCATTGAAGTGCCTTGGCACTTACCAAAGTACCCCCTTTGTAGGTCTCATCTACCCGTGGCAGTTGCCAAGCAGTTCGAGACTGCAGACGCATCGGAAGAGACATCATTGCAGCTGAAGATTGTGGACGTCTGGAGCACGGCCTCCGATTCGACCACGGCTGCAAGTGAAGGGGAGGAAGAGCCCGCTAGTCCCACATATCTTACGTAAGCTCCCCCTGATTGCCATATTGTTGAGTGCTGGCCTCTATTAAGGCCTTTATTATACAGCGTACGCACAATGCTTATATGAGTAAGAGACAAGAGGTGGTGCATCCTGTAACAGCTGGTAGCCCCTTCCCAAGCTGAGTGCGTTTCTTCGCATGACCGTATTGCACTGCGACAAAAGTGGTTTGAGGTTTTAAGGTTCCAATTTTTTTTTTCGTTCTTTTTTGTCAGTCGACATAGGATTGTTGGTGTGCTCACTTTAGCTAGTTTGGGCGCATTGTAGCCAGGCAGTGGGCTTTATTTGTGACTGTTGGTGCATGAGTTTAAGATGACTGTAGTCTTAAGGGTGCCAACTATGCAATCATGCATGGGTGACATTCTAGATACACACTTTTAAAGCTCGCAGTTTTTTTTTTTCTGGAGTAATTTTGAACCTGTCATAGCGAGTTTCTCATTGCCTTATCATTATTCTGGCATACTAGGTGAAATCCCTGAGACTCTCGAATTGTAATATTGTAAAAAAACAGGGCAAAGTAGCAGAAATTCATTATGGAAAGTACGGAGCACCCACACAGAAAGAAAAGATTGAAAGGAAGAAGACAAACAGAGTGCTTGTTTTTCTTCTTCCCTGAAGTTTGTTGTGTGTGCGCCGAACGTTTTCTGCCAGGTTACCTGGGTTTTTGGTTTAAGCATGAAAATTCTACTATTACTCAGCTTCATTATTTTGAGAACTTGTGCAGCTTTCTGAAACAATCACATATTGTTTCTTGGTGCAGTAGTTGCAACAGACATTATATGCATTAAACAAACTCTGCATATCGTTTTGCCGAATATCAAGTCTGGCTTCTGAAGGAACTTTGGTGGCACGTTGCCTTGGTTAAACTTTCCTAAGAACAAGTGTATATGAGCAGCATTTTTACTTTAGCTGGCTGTACTTAATAAATGGTTGAAGGCAGCATTCTTTTACCATTAATGATGGTACTTACTCTGGCTAAAATGAAACAGTTCTGCATTCTAGGCATTACTCTTATTTATGCTCATTAAGATCACTTTTTAGCATGTAACAGTCTGCATTGTGAATTTTATATTACTGTTCTTTATTTTACAGCAATGATGCCACAATCTTATTCTAACACTAAGAAAGCAGCAAGCCCTGCACGTCGTGGCAACACCTTCAAGAAAAAACTAATTACACCAAGAAGTGGCCATGCGAAGCTGAAAGGCAACACATTGCAGCCCACTCAGAAGCGGCACTTGATTGGCTAATGAACGTTAATTTTGCCCAATGCACAGATCTGTCATGTTGTTATCTCATGCTCAGGGTCACGGTGACCCAAAGGTGTTGGGTATCGGGGACATTACAAGAGGTACACTTTTAATTGACTGATGAGCATTTACTTAATTGTACATTTTGTGTACATGTTGTATATTTTGTGTAGTTTTCAGCATTTTAATAAAGGACGTTTTATATTTAGAACGCTTTAGCAATTATAGATCACTTATTGAGAGCACCAAAAAGTAGTTGCTGTCTTTTGAATCCTTGATCAAAGCATGTCACAATGATTAGCACACAGACATGAACGTGTTCAACACAAGAATACTTGGAGAAGCACTTGTTAACACTGGTGAAGATACGAAACAAGAACTTTACAGAGTGTGCACTGGACATCAAGTTGTGTCTTTGTGTCTGCCTGTATCACAGACGTGCTTTGAAATCAGTACTGTGCTTTCATTTACCTTTTCTTGTTCAGGCAGAAGTCATGTGACAATTCTGGCTGTGTATAATTCATGTCCGAGCATTAAAAGTGTGTTCACTGGTTATGATGCAATGAATATCAAAAGATTCTTGTATGTAGGGTGCTTTTAGCTGGTTTGGAATAGTAGTAACCAGCTTGTGCAGATTTCGGTTACAATAACGCATGGATGTTAGGGGAGTAGACGCAAAAAGTTTACATCTTGTCACCAATTGGCCCTGTCGGAAGGCTCTAATGATAGAGTACCTCACATAGGAAAGCCTTGATTTACCTGATACTCTAATTGTAAATGCAGTTATACCTGCATATAACGAAATTCACTAATTCGCAGAAAAACTTATTTTAAAGTGGATGTAGGTTTGGCATGAAAATAAAAAAAATAAATGCACAAATTTAACAAAAGGGCAACAGAGCAGAGCTAACTCAAAACAGTGATTTGGCGGTAAAAAATGCGTTATTGTTGGGATAAAATTTATATAGGCACTCTGGGCAAGTTTGCGCCGTCACCGCCATGTTTTGTAACAAATCCAAATTGATAACGGTGTATAAAAGCGCGGAAGCAGTGTTGAAGCAGCGATAAAATCAGCCGCTTCTTTTATATCGCCTGGAAGGCTGATACGATCACTTCCCCCCGTGTGTTAAAACTGCTGTCAATGCGAAAACAGAAAAAAAAACACCGGTCTTGAACGAGCATAAAAGAACGTGTGGGGGGGGGGTCGAGTAGCAACGGTGAACTTTGATTTTAAGGTCGCGGTCGCTGGCGCGCGTGCTATCTCAGCAGGCAGCAGTGTGCTCTCAACACAGAGAAACTGTGTGAAAAGAGCACTGCTCTCTAGAACGGCCGTATTTGCTTACATCAACGTTTTGTAGGAGTGCCGCGATATCGGATCCAAAAGAGTTGGCTGCCCGCCTTACTTCGTACAACATTAGAATTTGTTGCTATCACATTCATCGCACTGCAATCAACGCGCCATCATGCGCTAGGAGCTTGAATAAACATACAAGGAGACACGAATGTCAAAATCTCGGACACGAAGAAGGACGTCTCCACTGGCACGGGTTGCACGTCTTCGTCTTCTTCGTTCTCTGGCACAGAACTGGCTCACTGTTCACTGGCACAAAACACCAGGTGGCATTACTCCTCCTCCCTAGAGAGCATCGACCCGATGCTCAGACAAAAAAGTGCACAGCAGTGGGTCGAAGTAGGCAACATAAACAAACATTGAACATGCTAGCACACGAGAGGAAATGCGTCCTGGGCCCGGCAATCGGAAATAAACGGCATTCACTGTTCACATGAAGGGTTCACTGGCACACGAAGAAAATTCGCATCACCGTGTAGTGAGTGAGTGAAACAACTTTATTGACGATCCGGCATAAAAGGGGAAGGGGTAGGGGGATTAAAGCGAGACACTAGCGTGCTCGGACATCCCGGAGCAGTAACCTACTCGCGTCAAACTCGTGGGGGCGCCGCTTTCGGCCGCTGGCGTTCCAGGATGCTAAGCATGGGCTGGACCACGTCTCTTTGGTTGCCTGGCTCTCGGCTGATGATTTTGCTGCTTATGGCAGTTGGCATTACTTCTTGGTTACTCGGCGGTGGTGCACAGTACCAGAGGGGGTGTCTCTGGGTGGCTTGTGCCTTCTTGCAGTGTTGGCATACATCAGTGGTGTAAACCTCCGGGCAAACATGCTTTGCCCAGGCGGGGGTCCATATGGCGTGTACTTGCAACTGCCGTAGTGTGGCTGCTTCTCTGCATTGTAGGTCTCGGTGAGGCAGTGGCTAGAGGCGTCTGCTCGTTCTGTACCACTGCAGAAAGTTGGCATAGGTTGTGATAAAATACTCTCCGTCTTCGGCATCGGGTCGTTGCGGCCCCGAGGAATGCGTTGACAGAGACCTGCGGCTAGTTAGCGCGTGTGCCTCCGTATCTGCCTCCTCGTTGCGGTTCGGGCCCACGTCCAGCTCCCCGGCGTGCGCAGGGAACCACTTGACGGTGACGTTGGTTTCCGGTCTTGCTATAGTTGAACATACTTTTGCAGTGGTTCCATGGACGTTGTTTGTGGCAAAGTTGACTATTGCCGTCTTCAAGTCCCTGAGGACCGTGCGGCGATCCGGGATCGCTAGTGCCAGTGCGATTGCAAACTCCTCGGCCTGCGTGGGCGATTTGCACCGTATGCTTCTCGACGTTGTGAGTACTCCAGTGTCTGCTGCAATGACTGCTACTGCGTACGTGTTTGGCCGGTGGGGATACTTCGCCACGCCCACGTAGTACGCGCGCGGATCGTTGGCGTGACCTTTTGTGAGGGCCGCGGCTCTCGCCGTTCTTCTTTCTTGGTGTACTTGCGGGTGCATGTGCTTCGGTAAGGGTGGGACCCTCAGTCTTTGGAGAACGTCTTGGGGTAGCTGCTTTGCTACCTCCGGAGTCGTCGCTGGCGTGTTGATTCCGATGCGTTGTAGTATCGTTCTTCCCGTCCTGGTCTGGGACAGGCGGTTATACTGCGCCGTTCGCTGGGCTTCTGCTATTTCTTCCAGCGTGTTGTGAACGCCCAACGCGAGCATGCGTTACGTGTTGGTGTGGGGGTATAAGCCCAGGGCCGTCTTGTACGCCTTTCTGATCATCGCGTCAATCTTGATCTTCTCCGCCGCTTTCCAATTGTGGAACGATGCTACGTAAGAGATGTGGCTGACTGCAAACAACTGGGTGAGTCGTAGTAGACTGTCTTCTCGCATGCCCTGGTACCGCGTGGCCACCTTCTTGAGTAGGCGGGTGGCCAGCGAGAGCTTTGCATGGAGCATCTGTACCGTCACGTGGTTGCGGTTCAAGTCCTCGAGGTGCAGCCCCAAAACTATGAGCGTCTGCACGTGCGGTATCGGCGTTCCGTCTTGGGTTACCACAGTGATGTTCTGCGTTGACTGGCGTCGCGCACTTCGCGGTGAAATCACTAGCATTTCCGACTTGGTTGGTGAACATTTGAGTCCGGTGGGTCGTAGGCGTTCTTCTACGGCGGCGACGGCTTCTTGGAGGGCTGCCTCGATCTGGCTGTCGCTTCCTCTCGTTGACCACAGCGTGATGTCGTCCGCTGAGATCGTGTACTTGATGTTTCTAACTAACGCGTTCCGATCTTCGTGCAACGCCTATCATGACAAGGTTGAACAACAGAGGGAAGATTATTGAGCCCTGCGGTGTCCCCGTGCTCCCCAGCTGCTTGAGCGGTAGTTGTAGTTCTCTTGCCACAAGCCGCATGATGTGGTTGGTCAGGAAATCTTTGATGTAAGCGAACGTCCTCTCCCCCATGTTGAGGTGGGACACCTGCCGAAGGACGGCCGAGTGGTGTACGTTGTCGAATGCTCCCTGGAGATCCAGTCTGAGCACCGCTCTGTTATTCAACGTGGGAAAGTGTCTGTCCACGATTTCATTCTTGAGTAACAGCATGGCGTCCTGGGTACACAATTCGGCCCGGAACCCCAGCATTGTATGTGGATATATGTTGGATTCTTCCAAATAACGTTGCCATCTGTTGAGTAGGACGTGTTCAAGCACCTTGCATACGCACGACGTTAGAGAAATTGGTCTCAGGTTGTCTATGCTGGGTGGTTTGCCCGGTTTGGGGATCAGGACCGTTTTCGCAGTCTTCCATTGTTGGGGTAGCTTGCCCGTCCGCCAGCACTGGTTGTAGTACTTTGTGAGGGCTTCGATTGCTGTGTCGTTCAAGTTCCTCAATGCCTTGTTGGTGACGTGGTCCGGTCCGGATGCCGATTTACAGTTGATTGTTTGTAGAACCATGTCGGCATCTAGTCTCTCGTTGGTTGCCCTTTCGTAGCTGGGGAGTGGGTCCGTTGGCGTTACGGGGAGATACTTGGTGTCCAGGCGTCGTTGCACCTCAGCCTCTCCCATTTCTTTGACGGCTTTGTGAATTGTCTTGTTCAGCATCTAATGCTGAGCTCCCTTGGTTGTCTGATCGTTGAGCAAGTGGCGTTGCAGGCGCCACGTCCTGTCTTTGTGTAGTTGACCGTCGGCTTCTTGACACACCGCGTGCCACTGCTGTCTGCAGAGGACTGTGCTGTGATGCTCGATGTCTCTGTTGAGTTGTGCTATACGTTTGCGTAGCTTTCTGTTGTGGCATTGACGTTTCCAGCACCGTCTCAGCGAGTTGCGGGCTTCCATGAGGTGCGCTAGTCTGCTGTCCAGCATCGTAGCCTCCGGCTCCGCTTCTACCATCTGAGTGGCGTCTTTGGTCGTGGCGTTCAACATGTTGGTCCATGCTTCTATGTTTTCAATGGTTTCCGTAACGTTGTCTTCTAATTTCTTTCTGTACTCGTGCCAGTCGACGATTTGCTGTTGCTGTGCTCTTTGCGTGCTCTCTGCGATGGGTGTTGTACTTTCGAGTATGCAGTGGTCACTTCCCAACGTCTCCCCGGTGTTCTGCCACGTGACTTCATGCAGTGCCGAGGCCTTGCTTATGAAAGCGAGGTCCGGGTTTGTGTCTCGCAGCGACGACGTTCCGTTTCTCGTAGGTGCGTTGGGGTCGTTTAGCAATTGGTAACCTGCGTCCATTGTTTCGTCGTAGAGACTGTGGCCCTTCGCCGTTCTTCTATGGATACCCCCATGCCGAATGTTGAGCGTTGAAGTCTCCACACAGTAGGGTTACGTTGGAGCCCGCGAGCTGTTGTGCTTTGTGCACAAGGGTGCGGAATTTTCGCTGGAAGTGCTTCGGATTGCTGTACACGTTAATTATAAAAGTGCTTTCACGGCGCTTGCTCTTCCGGTGCCCGGTGACGATTTCGACCATGCTGTGCTCGATGGCGCCGTTGGGTAGCAGCTCGTGATCTATTGAAGTTAGATTCTTCTTTACCAAGGTGCAGACCCCCTGCCCTGCGCCTTTCCCAACTGTTCGTGCGCTGGGGGACTTCGCAAAGGTGGGGTTTCACTGTGCGTTTCTTGTAGTATTATAACGTCGGGTCTCTTGGTGCTTTGCTGTATGTACTGTTGTAACGATGCTTTTCTCCCCTGTATCCCATTGGGATTCCATTGCCATATGAGGAGATGATGCTGTTGTGTCTGTGCTCTGTTTCTGTGGTTAGCGGTGCCTGTTGCCATTGTCCCATCCATTATTGCGGTTGGGTGAAGGCCTGTTGTGGGATTAGTCCTGACGACGTCAGCGCGTGTATTAGTGCATCCAACTTAGTCTGTATTCCTTGTATGGTAGACTGCATGCCATGTACGGGAGTCACCGTACATGGCATGCGTCGAGGCGTGCGTTCGTAGCATCGAGGCCATCCTTAGTAGCTTTCATGCCTTGGCTCAAGGTTTCGTAGTTGGCTTGGCGTTCATGGTCTGTTCTAGTCGATCTTGACGTTCTTCTAGGCTGTCCAGCCTAGCGTTGACTCTTCGTTCACGTGCGTATTCGAGCGCTCGCTTCTTGGGTGCCGGTTCGCGGTGTAAAATATGGTTTTAGGAGGACGACGTATGCAGCCTCTGGGCGTGGTAACTTGCGTAGGGATGATGGTGAGCCTCCGTCTGGAACCACTTCGTAGTTCACGTCGCTCACACGTCTGAGTACTTTGTAAGGTCCAAAGTACTTTCTCAAGAGTTTCTCACCGAGACCTCGCCGCCTAACGGGTGACCAAACTCAAACTTGGTCACCAGGTTCATAATTAACCTCTCTATTGTAGATGTTGTACTACCGTGCATCTGCTCACTGTACTGATGTTGAGACGGGCCAGTTGACATGCTTCCTCAGCGCGCTGAATGTACTCATTGATGTCGGGGGGCTAATTGGTTGAGCTTGTCGATGTCCTCATACGGATTCATGGTGTCTAGCATAGTTCTGACATCTCAACCATAAGCGAGCCGAAATGGTGTGAAGCGTGTAGTTTGTTGCGTTGCAGTGTTGTATATAAATGTTACGTACGGCAGGATGTCGTCCCACGTTTTGTGCCGCACATACAGGTACATAGAGATCATGTTGGTTAGCGTTTTGTTTAGCCTTTCTGTTAAACCATTACTCTGAGTGTGATATGCAGTGGTTTTTCGATGGCTTGTGTAACTCAACCTGAAGATACCACCTAAAAGCTTCGCTGTGAATGATGTCCCTTGATCAGTGATGACATATGACGGGGCACCATGTCGTAGCACAATTCGATGCATAAAAAAACTGGCAACTTCAGATGCGGTCCCTCGTGGCAATGCATTCGTCTCAGCGTAACGCGTCAAGTAATCGGTTGCGACAATGATTCATTTGTTTCCTAAAGAAGACAAAGGAAACGGGCCTAGGAGGTCCATTCCCACTTGTTTAAACGGTGTACGTGGTGGATCGATCGGTTGTAGATGGCCTGCAGGCTTTAAAGGCGGTGTCTTGCGACGCTGGCATTCACGGCATTCCTTCACGTAGCGTTTGACACAGGCAGACATTTTAGGCCAGTAGTAGAGTTATCCCACCCGGTCCATAGTTCTCAAGAAGCCCAGATGGCCGGATGTGGGTTTGTCGTGGCAAGCTAATAAGACGTCATCACGGAGGGCTTCAGGCACGACGAGAAGATGAGATCTGTCACCACCACCGGTGTTCCTTTTATATAAGATGCCATTTCGTAGGCAAAATGATGGCAACATTCGCGGCATTGGACAAGGAATGGGCACGGTGCTACCTTCTAAGTGACTTATAATCAGTCTTAGATCGGCGTTATTTCGTTGATTAGACATCAGATCCGACCCGCTGAGAGTTGCCATGAAGATGTTGTGTTCTTCTGCGCTTGTACTGGCGGATTGAAGAGGTGCTCATGATAGGATGTCGGCTTCTTCGTGCTTATTGCCTGACTTACACATGATGGTGACATTAAATTTCTTTTGGCTCAGACTCCATCGTGCTAATCATCCTGAAGGGTCTCGTAGATTGGTCAACCAGCACAAAGCATGATGATCAGTCACCACTTTAAATGGTCTTCCATAGAGATATGGCCTAAACTTTGTAATTGACCAAATGACCGCGAGACATTCTTTCTCTGACGTGGAATAGTTAGATTCTGCGCGAGACAGTGTGCGACTTGCGTAGGCTATTACCTGTTTAATGCCATCTTGTCTTTGTACCAAAATAGCTCCAAGACCAATATTGCTGGCATCAGTGCGTACTTCTGTGTCAGCATCTTCATCGAAGTGGCCGAGCACGGAAGAGGAAGAGAGCCGGTGCTGTAGCTCTGCAAAGGCAGTCAGCTGCTCATCAGCCCAGACAAATGGTGCCATCACGTGTGAGCCGTAATAGTGGCTCCGCAATGTTGGAGAAATTTTCAATAAAGCGCCAGTAATACGCACACAGACCCAAAAATCGTCGAAGACTTTTCTTGTCTGTTGGAGCTGGAAAAGCGGTGACGGCAGCAGCCTTGTCAGGATCAGGCCTAACATCGATGGCGCTCACGAAGTGACCAAGAAACTTTAACTCTTCTTAGCCAAACTGACATTTCTCAGGCTTGAGTGTGAGCTTGGCAGATCTAATGGCTTCGAGCACATTCCAAAGGCGACGAAGATGCTTGTCGAACATTTCTGAGAACACAACGACCTCATCGAAGTAGACAATACAGCTTTTTCACTTGAGGTCTGCCAGGATGGTGTCCATCATTTGCTGGAATGTGACTGGAGCGGAACAGAGGCCGAAAGGGAGCACTTTACTTCATAAAGGCCATCCAGAGTTACAAAAGCGGTCTTTTCCCGGTCACGTTCGTCGACCTGTATTTGCCAATAACCACTCTTCAAGTCGACGGACGAAAAATACTTCGCGCGCCGCAGCCTGTCCAGAGAATCATCGACTCTGGGCAGTGGATACACGTCTTTCTTTGTGACATTGTTCAACTTCCTGTAGTCTACACAAAAGCGAAACGTGCCATCTTTCTTTTTCACAAGAACGACTGGGGATGACCAAGAGCTGCTTGAAGGCTGTATCACGCCATCCTGAAGCATTTTCTTAACCTGCGTTTGAATCGCATGCCGTTCGGTTGGCAAAACACGATAAGGCTGCTGCCGTATAGGATGCGCATCATCGTAGGTGGTGATACGGTGTTTCGTTATCAGTGTTTGACGTATCTTTGAAGAACGTGCAAAGCATGTGTGGAATTTCAGTAACAGCTCGCTCAAACGCTGCTTGTTCGCTTCAGAAAGCATTCGATTGATGTCGACGCTGTGGAAAGGAGCTTCAGCAGTGCCAATGGCCTCGGAAGCAAAACACTCGGTGACATTGGCAACTGGGTCGGCCTTAGGCGGTGACAGTTCCTGGAAAAAGGTGGCGGTGCTTGTAGCTGAAGTTTGTGACAAAAACGTCGCAGTGATCATCACGAAGGTCAACAAGGCTTCTCGCTACACAGACACCCAGAGACAGCAGAAGCAAGTGATTGCTTTCCACGACTGCTTCACCGTGCATGACTCCGTCCCACGCCACCTGAACCACAACAGTTGCACGGGGCGGTAACGTAACAGCGCCGTTAATGACGTGAAGAGACACTCGGGAGTAGTTGGGTCCGCGTAAGCTGTTGTGGTGTTCGTGGTCGCGAAGGTGACTAAACGTCGTCAAATGTCAATTATACCACTATACTCTCTGAGAAAATCCATGCCGATGATTAGTTCTCGAGAACACTGCTGGAGAACGCTCAAACTGGCAACAAACATACAACCACGGACTTGCAATCTCGCTGTGCATATACCGAGGGTCGTGACAATATGCCTGCCAGGTGTACGAATTGGCGTTCGGTTCCAAGGCATCGTTACTTTCTTCAGAAGGGCGACCAGTTTTTCACTAATTATAGAATAATCCACACCAGTGTCCACTAAAGCACTGACTTCGCGACTATCTAGCAGAACAGGAATATCTAAGGAAACTTTTCCGCAATCAGCCGGTGATGTCGTCGATGTATCGTCGGTATCTTCAGTCCGCATCGATAGAGGGCCTTGAGCATGACCAGTCCGGGGACGGAGCCATGGCACACAGTGCTGGGCTTTGCGGGTGAGGATGGTGGGATTAATCTGCAAGCAGTGAAGGAGAGGATGCGGCGTCTCGAGCGCTGGAGGGCAGTGGTTGTCTCGCAGTGAGCGAAAGCACTGGGTGGCGCAGTGCAGTGACAGTGTAGCAGTGGTTATGAGCTCGAGCAGAGCGTGATTTTGTGTGTGTGTTTTTCGTCACCGATTTATATGCTAGGGTAACACTTCACCCGCTCGCTAAAAAGGGAACAGCATCAAATCATCAGCATCATCATCATCTGAGCGGCCTTGCCCCCAAAGGTCGCTTTGGCTAGTTTTCCCGACACGCGGGCTAGGTGACCGGCCCTGCACCACGCCCGAATAGGTGTGATGATTCGGCGAGAACCGCCGCGGTGATGGCGAAGGTATGTGGTGCCGAGATGTCGATCCACGCTGCTGGGCAACGTAGTCCGCAATTTCTGGAGGCTGCTGGCCGAACCTAGGAGGTGGAGAGTTGGCCGAAAAACCAGGAAGTCCCGGCTCTCGATAATTGCACTGTCGGTAGATGTGCCCAGGTTCACCACAGTGATAGCAAAGAGGACTTTGATCGGGGGCCCGCCACACGTCTGATTTTCATGGAATCGGTCAGCAATCGCTGAGGTACAGGCCCGCTTGGACTGCCTGAAGCATGGCTGGGGCCGTGGTATGAAGTGGAGTGAAATGTGGTGCAGGTTGGCGCAAATTTGGGTCTGCCGGATATATTGCAGGGGCTGCGATGGGAAGCGGAGCTAAAGGTGGTGCTGGCTGGAGCAGAGTTTGCGCATACAACATGCGAGAGAAGTCATTTAGGGGTCACGGCTCTGTCTGACTGGACGGTTCTCGTAGTGCCTGCTGAACTTCATCTCGGATGATGCCGGACAAAGAGCTGACAGTAGGCGCCGATGGTACTGATAGCTTGTGCAGTTCTTCGCGGATTACAGAGTGAATGAGCTCTCGGAAGAAGTCGACGTGGTCCTTAAGATTGCCTATGTAGTTTGTAGCAGAGGCAAAGTTCACTTGTCGCTCATACGTCTGGGTCCATTGCTGAAGCGTGATTTCAATCAGGACGGCGTCAGCAAGAAACTCTGACGTAGTCTTGGGTGGGCTGCGTACAAGACCGACGAACAACTGCTCCTTCACTCCATGCATCAGGTATCGCACCTTCTTCTTTTCCGGCATGTGAGGGTCGCCTCGTCTAAAAAGATGCGTCATGTCCTCAACATACATTGCTACTCCTTCATTTGGCATTTGCATGCGGCACTGGAGTTCGCGCTAGGCGATTGGGACTTGCATACGTTTCGAGAAGCCGGGGATTGAAGTCTACCCATGACGTGAACACACGTGCCCGGTTTTCGTACCAAACACACGCCCCGTCATTCAACCTGACGTAGACATGTCGGAGCTTGTCTGTGTCGTCCCACATGTTATGAACGGCAACGAAGTCTTAGTGGACTAGCCAATCCTCAACATCTTCATGGACAGCACCATGAAAGGGATTCGGTGTTCGTAGTTTGAACAGCGTATAGTGCATAGGTGTTGCGCCTTCCATACGTTCTGGGTTGGAGCCGCTTGGGACGGTGCTGCCTGGGATAGTTGGGGTTGTCATCCTCTCTGGGAGAAGTCCGAACTCGGGGTCCAGTCCATAGAGCCTTCGGCTAGCACGGTGAACAGGCATAACCATCGGTATGGGGCTGAAGCTTTTTGTACTGGGAGGGGTTCGGTGCATAGGGTGCCCCGCATCTCCACCAGTTGTCACGCGCTAGGAGCTCGAAGAAACGTACAAGGAGACACGACTGTCAAAATCTCAGGCACGAAAAAGGACGTCTTCACTGGCACGGGTTGCGCGTCTTCGTTCTCTGGCACAGAACTGGCTGACTGTTCACTGACACAGAACACCAGGTGGCACTATCACATTCATTGTAGTGCTTTCAACGTGCCGTCATATTGTTGCCAGAGCTACTCGGGAAAGCTACGGTCCCGCGAACTCGCAGCGTGGCTCAAGACGGAAGCGCGTTGATGGGACGACCTCCCAAAACTCGTCATATTCACCGTGGTGTCGGAAAGTTTTCATCAGCGCCTAATAGCAGGGAGGGCATATGAAAACTAACATTACAGCGAAAGCTGTTATGACATCACTTTTCCGGTCATGCGAAATTGTTGTCTGCCGTCGCCGCCGGTGTCCGTGACTCAGTGGGGCTTGAACTGAGTTCCACTGGGTGCCAGCCCGATATTCTACCACTTTGTTATGCCGGTGCTTGTAACTTGTTGTCAAACTTGCCTTAGGCAGGCATAACCTAGCACCAATGGCACAGTGGGGCTCGAAACCGGGTCCGCTGAGTGCCAGCCCAGTATTCTACCACTGAGCTACACCGGTGTTTCTGACTTGTTGTCACAACTTGCCTTAGGCAGGCTTGACATCGAGAATGATATCATATTAATACAACTTATAAAGCGCTTTACAATAGCGAAAGAACAACCAGTCGTCACGCAATGCGAATAGCGTAATGAGTGGGCTGTCCGATAATCCAAAACATCACAAAAGCTTGTTCTTGTTCTCTAATTAACTGTGGCACATACCCACTTCAGCCATGAATTCCTCATAGTCGTCAGCCACTGCATGGACAATTGGCACTAAATTCCTTGCAAGTGTTTAGCGAATACCACGCTTCTCAGAAGAATGACAAAAAATAGCATAGCGAATGCTGGCCTATTACCCAAAAGTTCATTATTAATGCCCTAGTGGGTACCCAGCAAGTGTGCTTGCAGTAGTTACCCAATGAGTGTTTTGAAATGGCTCTGAAAGGCCGCTCTTCTAGCTTTTTCTGTGACAGTACTACCCCTACCGCGCAGGCCTGGCGTTTTTTTTTTACACAATATCATAGTGGTCCAAATCACAAAAAGTCAAAACTACAAAATGACATACAAATCATACTTTATATATTGCCATTGTAACAAATCACTATCAAACAACTTTAGTAACAACAAATTCATGGACTAGATTATTGCTAAAAACAGCTGCAAAAGATGACGTATGCATTTGTAACATGGTGTAGGATCAACAAATACACATTATTATTGAACAATTTAATCAAACAATAAACCGATTGAAGAACATGTCAACTAAATTGTAGCAAACATAGAAAACAAACTTTGTATTATTAACATGGCACAGACTCATTGCTTATTGGTTTTATTGATGTGATGTTATTAGTGCGATTTGCGAGGCAAGCTATTTGCTTTCAAATACAGCGGTAGACAAGTTTATGGATGATTCAGTAGTTAGGGTAGGTTTCATCAGTTGTAATCTTTAATGATTTGAGGGAGAAAGGAATATTTAAAGCATTTAGTGTTGAAAGAGCATTCGGCAAGAGTATGGAAGTGGTTTTGACAGGTTGGTCCGCCGTGAAAAAAAAAATTATATACTTTGAAGGATATGTTTATTATGATGTGGAGTAGTTTAAATATTACTCTTGTCAGTTTCGTTTGGTTTCATACTGTTAAAACGCCAGCGTTATTGAGTAAGTATGTTGGTGAGTCTCTCAGTTTATACTTGTTAAAAGTAAACCTTATTGCTTTTCGTACAACCACTTCTATTTTATTACTCTGTTGGGGGTAAATGGGAACCAGACAGAGCTGGCGATTCTAATACAGATTTTACGTGGGTTGTATAAGCTATTAGTTTTCTATTCGGTGGTGCGTGTTTATAAAATATTTTCAGTAAAAAATAGTCTTTTTAGGGCTGTGCTAGTAATATTGTAACGCGGACTGAAAAAGTGAGAAAGAAGAAGAGGTAGGACGCTCTCGAGCGATGGTGATTCGGCAGTGACGGTTGGACGCTGGCATTTTCAGTGTAAATAAACCCATCACATGCGTAACAGCTTTGGTGGAGTGGTTCTGGGTAATTCGCCGCCCTGGATCCCGCTGCACAAGTTCTTCAAAGAAGCAGACCCTTAGCTGGCCTACCCCCGGACAACATCAGAATGAACCACGACACAGCAATCCCGTTGACGTATACGCTGCGGCATCCGCCAGTGCCACCGACATGGCACAAGGTACGTGGCTGTCGACCTCGACAACCAGACTACTGGGGGCCTGAACCACGGATATTCTCAGGTAAAACTGACGAAGACGTGGATGCTTGGCTAAAACACTACAACAGAGTGAGCTGCTACTACGACTTGGGCGCGCCGGCGAAGCTCGTGAACCTAGTATTCTTCTTTACCGGGACCGCTTTGCTATGGTTTGAGAACCATGAACATGTATTCACCACTTGGGATATATTTGTTCAGAAACTGAAGGCCTGCTTTGGGAACACGAGTTCTACGAAAAGGAAAGCTGAGCAGGCGCTGTCACGTAGGGCTCAGTTGCCCGTCGAAACGTGCACAACCTCCATTGAAGAGGTATTCAAGCTTTGCCGGATTGTCGACGCAAATATGTGACGAAGACAAGGTCGGTCATTTGTTAAAAGGCATCGCCGAGGACGTGTACAATTTTCTCATAACGAAAGAGAACTTGAACACTCCTTCTATTTTCAGGCAGCAGTGTCGCGCATTCGAGGCGTTGAAGACCCGGAGAATTTTACCCAAGTTCGGGTGCTTGGGGAATGTTCCCACTGTTGCAAGTATGGACGTCGCCGCCTGCGAACACATTCCCTTCCTCGTACGTCGGGTAGTTCGAGAAGAGCTCGTACGGCTTCAAGCAGGTGATGATCACCACCAATGCTCGTTCGCCGCGTGCCCCGAACCACCTCCCCAGTGGATGCGAAAGCGCCACGTCGAAAACCGACAGCGCACAGAAAGAGCAGATTTCACCCCGCGGCTTCCGTTTTTCCCGACGGATCACGGCTAGCACCGGATGTCATCATCTCGGCGTGCCGCTGCAGACCTCCGACCATCGTCAACCAGGCCTCTACCAGAAGACTACCATGCGTCATCACGAAATGTTCCTGCAGAGCACGACCTGTCTCCGCGTACTTCTTCCACCTCTGCTCCTGTTAATGTAAGCCGACAAGTCCCTGTTTGCTACACATGCGATCTCCCAGGGCATATTTCACGCCTCTGTTCCTGCCGGCCACCTGCGCCACCACGTTTTTCGACGTACCCGGCTCGTACGCACGAAACGCCCGTGCCGCCACGTTTTTCGACGAACCCGTCTCGTATGTGCGAAACATATGGACCGCTCACCCGGCCGACCACCGTCGCCGACAGCAATGGCCTAACGAATTTCGCAGCGAGTCCCCCGCCTCCGGGCGAAGCCTGACACCACCTCCGACACGTGCCCGTGGGTCGCCGTCTCCGCGTCGTCAGTCGCCTTCCCCGCATCAGCTGGGAAACTAGCTGGTGCGGCCGATGGAGGTGCGGTCGCGGGACGGTCAGTTTCGCTAATTCCTCCTTCCGCTGTGACGTTGATGAAAAAAGTGCGTGCGTGTATAGACGGTGTAGACTCTCTTGCTCTTGTAGACACTGGTGCTACTATTTCAGTTATGAGTCTTCGTTTCACGCATCGTTTCTTGGGCCACAAAGTAATGTTCGCGTGGGATCGTAAAGAAACTTTTCGTGGAGTTGGAGGCGAACCGTTATGCCCTGTTGGTATTTGTTCAGTTGTACTCACAATTGGTGGACAAGATTTCCGAGTTGAATCCACTGTACTGGCTCGTGCAACTCATGACGTCATTTTAGGGATAGACCTCCTTCATGATTGCGGCGCTACGCTTGACTGTGGAACCGGAGAGATTCTTCTACAAAGTACGTTGCCCGCTGCCATAGTTGATGATTTTCCAACTCTCCCCATCGATGCGCTTTCTTTGTCTGAAGATGCGACAATTCCTGGTCGGACAGCAGTGTTTGTACCCGTATGCTCTTCTCACGTCCGCTCAGGACTCTGCACTAGACTTGTTGAGCCCGATCATACAAACGCCATCAAGAAGAATGTGCTGGTCCCACGGTCTGTCCTTACAGCCATCGACGGACATGCTTGTTTGTGGGCGCTCAACGCAGCATCAGAGCCTGCATGTTGTTCTACCAGCCGGATTCAAACTTGGAACGTTCGAGGAGCAGGCCACAAGTGACGTCAGAATGGTCTCAGAGTCTCCAGCCATCAGTCAGACTGCGCCCTACTCAGCCGAGATGAAACGCATGATCAATAAGTCGTTGCCTTCTTCAGAGCAGGATGTCCTCGAGGAGGTGCTTACACGGTACGCGGGAGTCTTTGATTTCGCTCAAGACAAGTGTTGTTCCATGTGGACCGAATCCCGTATGCATCACCGCATCAACTCGGGAGATGCTACACCGATACGCCAGAAACCCTATCGCGTATCCCCGTCAGAGAGGAAAGTGATCGCCGATCAGGTCAACGACATGCTGCAGAAAGGCGTTACTCAAGAGTCAAGCAGTCCCTGGTGTTACATCGTGCATAATGAATAGCACAGCATAAACGGAGACATCTTGTTTATTTCATCTTCTTCCTTCTCCCCCGTGGCGGCCACCGAGCGCGTGCCACCGCACAGCGCTGTAGTCGGTAGCGACGCCTTATACCACATATCCCCTCTTGCAAAAAAAAAAATAAAATAAAATAAAAATAAATGGTAGAAACACACAAAACTGTTTTTGTCTACTTCCTAACGAAGTCCTTCAATTTCTTTGGGGTCTTCTTTTTACGCTTGCTTTTCCTTGCAGGCGCATTAAATCCTGGACTGGTCAAAGCTTGCGTGCCGTCTGGTGGAGATGATACGGGGTCTGCCCTTTCATGACCATCCGCTCTTGATGTGTCCCATTGGGGCGCACTAGATGACCGATCAGATGCAGGGGACCAGTTCATAAGGGCAGCGGTTTCAGGCTGTAATGCATGAGAAGACCGATTAAATGCAGGTGTCCAGTTCATAACAGCAGGGGTGCCCGATTTCATTTTGTTGACCGCTCCGGAGTGAACTGCGATTAACTTAGATGCGTTCCACACACGCCCATCGTCCAAAAGGTACGAGGCCGGTCCCCGTTTTCCAATGATCTTCTTGGGCGCGGAAAATTGTGAAGACAGCTTACCGTGAGCTGCAGTTGTCTTAACGCGCACGTAATCACCAACGACGAAACTGGGTTCCTTGGCTCCACGTTTTTCATCGGTGTAGCTCTTCGAGATCATTTGCTTCTTTTTGACATGCTCTCGTAGCTGTTCAATCGCCCTTGACGGGTCCGTGCTGAAGCATCTGTCGGGCAATCCCAATATGTCAAGTCTGGTGCGAGGTTGGCGTCGATGAAGAAGAACAGCGGGTGTCGCACCAGTAGTCGCGTGAGGCGTACAGCGATATACTTGCAGGTAATCAAGCATGGCTGTTCGTACGTCACGACGTTCAAGCAGGGCTAGTTGAATGTACGACTTCAGCACCCTATTGAATCTCTCCACCAAGCCGTTAGCTTGTGGGTAATACACGGAAGAGTTGTAGTGCGTTATTCCACGCTCCGTGAGAAACTCGTCAAAGCTTGCTGAAGAGAACTGTGGTCCATGATCGGATACAATACTACGTGGGTAGCCTTCTCGCGCAAAAAGTTCAAGTAAAAACTTCTTCACTGTAGACGTGGTCGCATCTCGCACGAACGCCACTTCAGGCCACTTGCTATAATAGTCAATAACAGTAATCGCAAAACGGCAGTCGGCCGAAGCTTGCGTGAAAGGTCCCACAATGTCGATGGCAATTTTTTCCCACGCCGCGTCAGGAAGAGGAACAGGTTGCAGTGGCGCTGGAAAGGTACGTGCGGACTTGTCACAAGACTGGCAAATCACGCATGTGCGCACCAGTTCTTCAATGTGACTATCCATGCATGGCCACCAATAGGACTCTCTCAGGCGAGCTTTGGTACGACTAATGCCTGGATGTGACTCGTGGGCCAGATCCATAAGGCGGCGTGTCAACGTTGCAGGCACGACAATCCTGTCACCCCGGCATAGGATATCACTTACAACAGAGAGTTCAGCCTTCACGTAAAAGTAAGGTAGCAATTCTTTTGACAGTGATTTCTTGTCAGGCCAAGAAGTAGTCGTGAAGTGCTTAACTTCACAGATAATCTGATCATTGGCACTTGCTTCTTGAAGTTCTGGCATGGTAACTACGGGAGACAACAAACAGATAAATTCCTCTTCTGGTGCATCGCGGATTAAACTCTGGACGGGTAGCCTGGAGAGAGCGTCAGCCACGACGTTTTCGCTACCTTTCCTGTATTCGACGGTATAGTTGTAGCAGAGCAGCCGTGAGGACCAGCGCGCAATCCTTAATGGTCGGTGACCGGTGCCTTTCGTCGAAAGAAGCGTAACCAGCGCTGCGTGATCCGTTCGTAAGATGAAAGGTCGTCCCCATAGATAAACGTGCCAGTGTTCGCAAGCCCAAACACAGGCAAGGGCCTCACGTTCGCCGACTGAGTATTTCCGCTCATGCGGTTGAAGTGTGCGGGAGGCGAATGCGACAGTTTGCAGTGAGGTCCCGTTGTCTTGCTGAAGTACTGCACCTAATCCATATCCTGAAGCATCAGTTGTAACGAACACAGGCAAGTGAGGATCGAAAAGATGAAGCACTTCGCAAGATGTGAGCAGAGATTTCAGGCGCTCCAAACTGCTCTGTGCTGCCGCACTCCAAACGAAAGAGGCTTGTCCTCGTAGCAAGGCGCGCATTGGCTCGACAACATCCGAAAAATGAGGAATGAACTTGGAATAGAAGCCTGCAAGCCCCAGTAGCGAGCGGAGTTCGTTAATATTTGTAGGTGATGGTGCCTTTGTTATCGCCTCAATGGATGACATCAACGGAAATAATCCTTTGGCGCTCACAACGTGACCTAGAAAAGTCAACTCTGCCACGTCAAAGACACACTTGTTGTTGAGCCGGAGGCCAGCATCAGAAAGACGTTGCAATACAGCGCGCAAGTTTCCCAAATGGTCCTCTCGGGATCGCCCATACACGATGATGTCATCAATGTAAAATAGGACACATTTGCACCCTTTCAAGATCATGTGCATCATTTTCTGGAACGCTGATGGCGCCGACGCCAGTCCGAAGCAAACCCTCTTGAAGCGAAATAGTCCATCGTGAGTGATGAACGTGGTAAGGTCACGGCTCTCTAAACTGAGCGGTAACTGGTGATATGCAGAAGCTAAGTCTAGCTTCGAGAAACGCTGTGCCCCAGCCAGGCTGTTCAGGAGCTCCTCAGTTTGTGGCAAAGGAAAACTGTCTACTACCACAGCTTTGTTTGGCTCCCGTAAGTCAACACACATGCGAATCGAGCCGTCTTTTTTTCTGGCTACGACAATAGGGGAGACCCACTCAGAAGAGTCGACACGCTCAATGATGCCCTGAGCTTCTAATTTCTGAACTTCTGCCGAGACTTGCTCGCGAATGACAAGTGGCAGTCGTCTCAGTTTGCTGGCCACCGGTTGTACAGACGCGCGAACTCTGACCTTGTGAGTGAAACCTCTCACAGTTCCCAGCTCTTTTGCAAATAGGTGCTCAAACTCAGAACGTAATTCTGGAGGTAGCACCGGAGTTTCTTGCGTCATTAGAAGACACCTGAGCGGTGACCCTTGGATCTTCATATCCAGAGCAGCGATGCCGTCTAATCCCAGAATGGTCGTTCCCCCAGGCACAACGTATAGTAGAACAGAAGTGCATCGGCCGTGAAATGAGGCAGTAGCAATGAAGCATCCTTGTATAGGAATTGCTGCCTTTGAATAATCGAGAAGCTGGACGGATGTAGACTTCAGTGGATACGCTTTAGAAAAATAGCGTTGGTAAAGTTCTTCGGCCAGGATCGAAACCGATGATCCTGTATCGATCAAAAATGGTACAGAAATTCCTTCTATTTCCAACGCTGCGTAAATTCCCTTCTTACGGCTCCAGATCTGACAAACACTTAAATGGTCGTCTGGATCAGCTGTATCGTTACCTTCCGCTACATGCTGAACATTCTTCTCAAACTTCCGCAATGACTTGCACACCTTTTCAAGATGGCCAATTTTCTCACATTGTCGACACCTATGTGCTTTGGCCTTGCACAGAGAGCTATTTGCAAGGTGTGCCGTAGAACCACAACGATAACATACTTGCTCTTTCGGAGATATGCGACTTTGACCGTGCATGTTATAGCAAGTACATGTGCTACAATGCCGTTCTCTGTGATTTGAAGTATCTTTTACACGATGAACTTGCAAGTCATTTTGTGCAAGTTCTCTTGCTTCATTAGTCGCTTGATCATGCTGTTTGGCAATGGTAAGAGCCTTAGAAAGCGTGAGAGACTCTTCCAGCAGAAGGCGTTCACGTAAGTATCCACTTGTGGTTTTCTCTATGAGCTGGTCGCGTATCATGTCGTCCGTTAGATCACCGAAATTGCATGCTCCTACAAGACTTCTCAGCGCGGTGACGTAATCAGCCGCAGTCTCACCTGGGGCCTGCGTACGTTGACGGAAACGGTGACGCGCTGCAGTGACGTTCAACGTGGTTTTGAAGTGACCTTCCAGCGTCGCGATGGCGCGGTCGAACACATCAGGACTAGGGGACGTCAGTGTACCTGCCGCAGCGCTCGCAGGCACGAGGCACGGGTCGTCAGTAGTCGTCAGAGTCTGGAAGATACGTTGTCCTTCCAAGCCCAAGCAGTTGAGCAGGATCGCCTTCCGACGAATGGCAGGTAGGTCGAAGGCGCCCGAAGCAACCATGTAATTCTTGAAAGCCTGGATCCATTGCTCCCATGGAATGTCCGGGTGTCCAGGTGACGACAGGAACGGAGGTGGCGGCTGTAGCCCCGAAATACTCATCGTAGAAGATGGTAGGCAATAAACGAGGGCACAGATGAGGTTCAGGCCGGTAGCACATGGGCTGGTGAATCCTCGTCGCCAAAATATGTTACATCGTGCATAATGAATAGCACAGCATAAACGGAGACATCTTGTTTATTTCATCTTCTTCCTTCTCCCCCGTGGCGGCCACCGAGCGCGTGCCACCGCACAGCGCTGTAGTCGGTAGCGACGCCTTATACCACACCTGGGCAGCTCCTGTTATATTGGTAAAAAAGAAAGACAACTTTTGGCGATTTTGTGTCGACTACCGCCTTCTCAACACCGTCATAAAAAAACGTGTATCCGCTACCACGCGTAGATGACGCTGTTGATTGCCTACACTCGGCCGCATAGTTTTCGTCCGTCGACCTAAGGTCTGGATACTAGCAGATACCAATGCATCCGTCTGACAGAGAGAAGACTGCTTTTGTCACGCCTGATGGGTTATTTGAGTTTAACGTTATGCCGTTTGGCTTACGTAATGCCCCAGCTACCTTCGAGCGATTCATGGACTCCATCCTTCGCGGTCTCAAATGGGAGATATGTATGTGTTATCTCGACGATGTAATTATTTTTGGCAAGACATTCCACGAGCTTAACCATCGGCTTAGGGTTGTTCTAGATTGCGTCAAAACTAGCTGGTTTCGTTTTAAACGCAAAGAAGTGTCGTTTTGGTGAGCTTCAGCCCTTGTGCTCGTGTATCTAGTCGACAGGGACGGTATACGACCAGACCCGCTAAAGATCAATGCTGTCCGAGACTTCAAGCAACCAACGTTTGTGAAGGATCTCCGTAGCTTTTTGGGCCTGTGTTCTTACTTTCGCCGGTTCATCAAAGACTTCGCCCAGCTTGCTCATCCTCTGACAGAGTTGCTCCACAAAAACGCTCCATTCCGATAGACCGTTGAGTGTGAGGCTGCTTTCGAGCAGCTGAAGTATTTGCTTACTTCCGGGCCCCTCTTGCGCAATTTCGACCCGGAGGCACTCACGGAACTGCATACATACGCTAGTGGTATCGGTGTTGGTGCCGTGCTACTTCAGTATCACGACAGCCACCAGCACGTCGTGGCGTATGCAAGTCGTACCTTGATTAAGGCGGAGAGGAATTATACGGTCCCCGAACTGGAATGTCTTGCGGTTGTTTTCGCTGTCGAAAAATTCAGACCTTATTTGTACGGCCAGCAATTCAAGATAGTCACAGATCATCATTCGCTTTGTCGGCTTGTCGGACTACGTGACCCAGATGGTCGGTTGGCTCGCTGGGCCTTACGGCTTCAAGAATATAATTATTCTGTGACCTACAAGAGCGGCGATGTCACGAAGATGCCGACTGCTTATCTCGTCTTCCATCTGCGACTGTGGATGCTGATTACGATGATTTCGATAACTACCTGGCTGCAATCTCCTCCAACTTCCCGAATTTGGACGTCTTCCGTCACGAGCAACAGCATGACCCTTCGCTGAAACCAATGATCGATGTGGCTCGTAGCTCCGAACGCGCCACGCCATTCGTGATTCATGATGCCCTACTATATCGCAAGAATTACTCCAGCCATGGTTCCACACTAATCCTTGTCATGCCAGAATGCCTGCGCCTTGCGGTATTCCAAGCCATGCACGATGACATGACGTCTGGGCACCTTGGATTTGCCCGGGTGCTTTACCGTATCCGACCACGTTTTTACTGGCCTCGATTCTGGAAGACCATCAAGCACTACGTCGCAAGTTGTGATGTCTGCCAACACCACAAACAACCTACCACGCAATTGGCCGGCCATCTGCAACCGGTTAAGCCACCGACATCACCATTCGAAAAAGTCGGCATAGATTTACTGGACCCTTTCCCCAAGTCTACCACCGGCCGCCGCTGGATTATTGTATGCGTAGATTACCTGAATATTGGTATACTGAAACGATGGCGGTTGCTTCAGCCCATTATCTGATGTGCTATGGTTTCTTCCGCACTCGATTATACTCCGTCACGGAGCCTCTCGTGTGGTGATAAGTGATCGCAGCCGGCAGTTTACCGCTGACGTTGTCGAAGAGTTGCTACGGCTTTGTGGGTACCAGTATCGGCATTCCACGCCATACCACCCTCAGACCAACTGCCTCACTGAGCGCACCATGCAATAGTACCATCATCAACATGCTTTCAATGTACGTCGCGGCGGATCACAAGAACTGGGATGCCGTATTACCTTTTGTTACATACGCCTTCAATACCGCGAAACACGAGGTCACAGGTTATACGGCTTTCTTTCTCCTCTATGCTCGTCATCCCCGAAGTTTCCTTGACACCATACTTCCTTTTTCAACGAACAAAACGTTGGTGTCGCGTCGAAGAAGCTCGTCGACTTGCTCGGCTCCGCACTCTCTCCGCCCACGCTCGCGCGAAAGACCGTTACGACGCAAAACACCCGCCTGTGACTTTCGCTACGGGTGATTTCGTCTGGCTGTGGACGCCCGTTCGAAAGAAGGGGCTTTGCCAGAAGCTTCTCTCCAAGTATTCAGGATCATTCGTCATTACTCAGTGCTTGAGTGACGTCACTTACGCTGTTGCGAAAGTGACAGCTCAGAACTGGCGTTCGCGTAAGACGCAAATTGTGCACATTGCCCGATTGAAGTTCCACAACAACCGATCGCTTCTACTCGCTCGGTGAGCTTCGTCTTCCCGGAGGAAAATGTAACGCGGACTGAAAGAGTGAGAAAGAAGAAGAGGTAGGACGCTCTCGAGCGATGGTGATTCGGCAGTGACGGTTGGACGCTGGCATTTTCTGTGTAAATAAACCCATCACATCCGTAACAATATTATAAGTGTGAGTATCCCATCTCAGGTCGTTTGAAAGTGTTATTCCTAGACATTATTTATTAGAGACTGTGGTTAAGGGGCAGTTGTTGATAGCGTAAGAAAAGTTGTACCTGTGTTTTTTGCGGGCTGTTTCCGTGGAAACGCATTTGATATTAAGGGACATTTGCCATTTTTTGCACCTTGTGTGTACATCTTCCTGTTAAAAATTAGCTGATTGGCAGGAGTATTAATTTCCTGGTAAAGTGTGCAGTCATCTGCGAAGAGGCTTAGTTTTACCATTGAAGGACTCTGGTTTTACTTTAGTTGAGACGGGCAGATCATTCATCAATATTGTTAATATTGGTGCCAGGATGCTGCCCTGTGGCAAGCCTGACGTGACTGCTGCTGTTTCAGTGGTGGAATGAGTGATTGCTTAATTAATCCTTAATCCGGTAAACAATGGCACTATCTCCAAGAGGAACTTCTAATTTACCTAATAAGTTGGTATGAGAAACACGATCGAATGCTTTTTGATGATGAGATCGATTTGCGTATGACTATTAATAGACAGGGCATACACAAATAGACAGACGGATAGACGGACGCTTCACCCCAGTCATCATCATTCACTCCGTGGATATGCTGTGGTTTTTTTTTGTACTTTTTCTAGTGTGCATTCGAAGAAACTCGCTGAATTTGTAACGTCATTATGAAGAACAATCATTCTTTCCGGGGGCTTGGCGCATTCGCTGACAGTTGTCTCTCATAGGAGGTTCGTGGTGGCGTTCCCGTGGCCTCCCGTGGCGAGTCAGAATGTCGGCAAGGCAGCATTCTATCGTGTTACCACGATTCCTTCGTAACTGTGGTGTTATCCACTGCAAGTGTTACCTTATTATCGTTGTTGTTGTTTTCCTTTGCACATGGCCGGTACCCAATAGAGGGGATTGGCCGATTAGAAGGTGAATTTGTCTGATACTTTCTGGATTGCTTCATTTCTAGAAACGCTAGTTATTTAATTATGATCTGAAGTGATAATTGCGAGTTTGAAAATATGTAGTGAGCCCACAATTTATCTGACGTCTAATTTGCTCACTTTGTCTTTCATCTGAAAGACGAAGTAAGCGAAGTAGACGCGCAGCTTGAGCACTGATGTGTTTTTAGCTTAGAGGAGACTGTGCCTCGCGAGAGAACGTTGGGACACGTCGCCATTCCCACGGATCCCCACGTTCTTCGTTCTGAACCGGGCTCGTCCCTTCGGACTCTTTCGGATGGTGGTTTGGCTGAGTTTTGGGTGAATTTGACCTGTTGAAACTAGCTGATGTTGCATATTACTTCTTTAAGCAATCGAATTAGTGCTAATGTCTAATTCATCTCCTGGCCAAGGGCATAGCCCTTGGTCAGCCTCCTTGCCTAATGATGAATTGCCATTGGAATATTTTTTCCGCAGTGGTGTTGGAAGCATCCCTGTTGCGCTGGTGCCCTCGAGTGGTGGATTTATTAGGCTCAACAACCAGAAGGCGATCCAGGTGGGGTTGCAGGCCATGACGCCGCACTTTCAGCTGATAAGTAATGTTCGTCAGTTCGGAAGAGGTGGTTTGGTATGCAGATCGTCAGATCCTTCGTGCGTTTCTGACATCCTAAAATGCAAGACATTTGCTTCGGTCCTGGTAAGTGCATTTATCCCGCCTCATTTAGCGTGCACTAAGGGAATTGTACGAGGAGTCGACTCTACATTAACGCCCGCTGAGACTCTGGAAAAGCTGTCTGATGCTGGGGTCATAGCTGTGTACCGATGCAACCGATTAGTTAACGGTGAGAAAGTCCCCACTGAGTCGGTTATTGCTACCTTTGCCAGCACTTCCTGTCCATCCGAGTTGAAAATATGGCCGCTCATTTTCAGAGTCGAACGTCTCGCTTCTCGACCTCTCCAATGTCAAAACTGTTGGCGTTTTGGTCACAGTGCAGGGGGCTGTAAATCAAATTCACGTTGCCGCATCTGTGGCGATACCCACCCATCGAAGGAGTGCATCGCCGAAACCGAAAAGTGCTGCCTCTGTGCAGGAAATCACGCGGCCGATTATCTGAACTGCACCGCAAGGTCTAATGAAACGCAACTTCTAGAAATCATGGACAGACGTCGTTGCTCGTGGCGAGAAGCAATAACAGTTGTGAAGGATAGAGCCTTTGGATATGCCGGAGTCGCGTCGAGGCACGAACAACTAAGTGAGACGAAGATTCTTAATCTTATTGAGGCTGCAGTAGAAAAGGCGATGTCGAAAGCGCTGGAACACATAGTTACGAGCGGGAGTGAGTGCATCTCTCAAGTGTTTTGCTCACAGATGACACAGCTGGCTTCTGCAATAGCAGTACCGATGGCCAAGTCGGCACCTTGTGCAGTGGAAGTTATACCGAATTTAGCCCCACAGCGACAATCCCGCGAGGAGAAAACCCCAATTTTGTCCGTACCTTCTACGTCGACCCACGTGGAGGATCAGAATGAAATGGACGTATGTCAAGATTTCAGGCGTCAGAAGCGCACTGGATCTCCATTAAAATCTCCTTGCCCAAACACAAAACCCAAAAAGGGCAGCGAAAATGCCAGTGCACTTTTTAAGGAGAGTATTTTAGAAGCTGCCGTTGCTGAAGTGTTTCGCTCGTCAACATAGATACCTTGAAAGTACTACAGTGGAAGTGTAGGTCTTTGATTTCTGCTTCTACTGACTTACTTTGCTTAATTAATCAGTTATATCCGAATATAATCTTATTACAAGAAACCTGGCTTAACCCTGTTAAGAATTATCATTTAAACAATTTTAGAGCATTTCGGTTAGACCGTCCATCACTAGGAGGTGGTCTAATTATACTAGTCTCGAATAAATTTTGCCGCACAGCGAGCATAGCTTTTCAGCTTATGTCCACAGACCGTGAAATTTTGGCAATAGACCTCTGTCTGCCAGGGCACCACCCTTTTTCACTTATAAACGCATATCTTCCAACGGATTTGCATAATACTCAACAATTAGATACTGCCTTAGCTAATTGCAAGAATGATTTCCTTCTGACTGGTGATTTCAACTCACATCATGTTTCATGGGGATTTCGAACAGACCCTTCTGGTACTCTTCTGTGGGATTGGATGATTAATAAAAATCTTACTTGCCTAAATGATAGACAGCCTACATTTATTCGCGGACGGACACGATCGGTATTAGATCTCACGTTTTGCAGCCCAAGTGTTTCAATAAAGTCTTGGAAAACAATTGATTTCTCTTCAAACAGTGACCATCTTCCTGTATACTTTGAAATCTCGTGTGCAGTGAAATCTATTGAAAGGACAGAGAAAACATTGATCAATTACAAAAAATTTAAAGACTGCTTGCGTTCCAACATTAGGGCAGTGTCCAGTGGTCAAAATGAAGACCTCGGCAGCAATCTCTGTTCTGCTTTAAAAATCTCCAAGAACACTTCAGAATTTGTAATTGCTTCGTCGTCATCTAAAAGTGCCCAACCTAGTAGATGGTGGAATGATGAGTGCACACGAGATTATAGAAGAAGAAAAGCTGCATGGAAAAGACTTATATGTAATCAGAGCCCAAAAAATTGGAATGATTATCAGTTCATTGCGGCAACATTTAAACGCACTGTATCGCGAGCGAAAGAGCAATATGACCAAGAACATTTCGAGTACCTGTCTAAATCAAATAACAAACGTGCTTTATTCAACTTCCTTCGTGGTAGGAAGAAGACCCCTATACCAGGAAACGTTGACTCAGTAGTTTACACCTCACAGGAACTACAGGAATCATTGAATCAGTTGGCTAAAGAATTAGAAAACAGGATCCCAACGCATCTTCCTAATTCGGCTTACACAACAACCATCTATGACTACACAGAAATATCGACTTCCGAATTAAATCAGGCTATGGAAAGATTGCCAAATGCAGCACCAGGCCCCGATGGAATAACAAATACAATGCTAAAAATACTTCACAGGGAATATCCGAATGATCTGTTAGGTCTCGTCAATTATTGCCTTAGAAGAGCATGGATCCCTTCTGAATGGAAGATTGCGAAAATTATACCATTGCTTAAGAAACAGGGGGCAGGCTATAATTTAGACAACATACGACCGATAGCCTTAACATCTAATGTAGTAAAACTTATTGAAAGGGTACTTCATGGTCGTATAATTAGCTTTATTAACGAGAAACAACTGTTGAGTTCTTCCCTAATTGGCTTTAGATCTGGATATTCCATATGGCATGCACATGTAGATCTGGAAAGTCGTATTCATATTGCCCGTCACAAAAAGCACTTTGCGGCTTTAGTAACGTTAGACATATGTAAAGCATATGATCGTGTAGAGTATTCTATCTTGACTAATCAGTTATGGAGTCATGGACTTCCACCTTATATAGTAGCATGGGTGACGGAATTTTTAAGTAGAAGAGAATTCTATTGTTATCAAGGCGGTTTCTCTTCCTGTAAGCACAAGCAAACCCGAGGTGTACCTCAGGGGTCAGTACTTTCCCCGGTTTTATTCAACATATTGTACCATCCCCGTTCATCCAGAAGTGAAAACTTATGTTTATGCCGATGACATTGCTTTCTTTGCTATGGCACATGACTTCCACTGTCTCTACACTATCTTGCAAGCATATCTTAATAAAGTAGAACATTGGTTGGATGGATTGATGTTGAACCTGAATACCAGTAAATGTGTTATTCTCGTTTTTCCAATCAAAGATCCCGTGCACATATCTATTGATTACAAGCTTCTAGATATCCCACAAGTACAATCATTGAAATATCTCGGAGTTATGTACAATGAGCATCTAAATTGGCGCCCTCACATTGAATACATCGCGACAAAAGCAGTACGCGCGATGGGCGTATTGCGGAGGTTGAGCAATTGTAGATCAGGTATGAGAAGAAAGGCACTTTTGATTATATATAAAATGTATGTCCGACCTGTGTTGGAGTTTGGCTGCATTCTTTTTTCTGGTGCGCCAGCCTACAAACTTCGGCCGCTCGTTCTGTTGGAAAGAGAGGCTTTACGGCTCTGCTTAGGACTTCCAAAGTATACTGCAAATGCAGTGTTATACCTTGAAGCACGAATACCAACCTTATTATGTCGCTTTAACATTCTTACTGTGCAGACCTTTTTACGACTATATGAAGCACCGTTTAACCCTGAACAAATTATTTTTATTTCCAATCCTGACCTATTCTTCTCCGTGCATTGGCCCAGATTTACCAAACCACAAATAGTATTTGTTCAATCGTTACTTGAGCCCCTAAATGTACACGTTCGTGATCTGATTCCTTTAACTGAGCAACAAAATTCTCCAGAAATTGTTTACCATGATATCTTCCCAACTCACGCAAAGCTATTACCTACAGGCATTTTAAATGGTTTATTGCAGGACCATTTAAGTACTCTGCCAACAAATGTCATTATAGCAACGAACGCATCTCAATCACATGAAAAATCAGGCGTTGGAATACATTGCCCCGTACTTGATTGGTCATTTTCACTTCGCTTACCGGACTTTCTTCCTGTCTTTCTGGCTGAATTCATGGCAATAATGTTAGCTTTGCGAAAGGCAAATATTTCCATTCCAGTTGTAGCAGTCATAACTGATTCATTATCAGTGTGCTCTTCTCTGTCCGCATCTGGTCACTCACCTATAGTGAAACTTTTTAAATCGTTGATCCCCTGTCATCTCTGAAGTATTCATTTAATCTGGACACCAGGGCACAAAGGTTTGTTGTTAAACGAAATAGCTGATGCTCTTGCGAAGGCATCCCTTTCGACACCAATTATTCCTATTTTCCCTCATACAGTAAACATTACGGTGGCGCGATTTCGCACACTTAAAATCAGGCAAAATTTATCTGACCCTGCACTGACGGCTTCTCCAGAGTACAAACACTTGTTATTTCCCTGGCGCAGTGAACTGACTAAATCAAGGATGATGGAAGTTGTCATCAAGAAATTTCGTTGCCGCGTTACCTCCCTCAATTTTTACTTGCGTAGATCAGGCATATTGAATTCCCCTATGTGCATTTACTGTAATCAAGAGGAAACGATCAGTCATTTTTTATTACATTGTCGCCGTTTCGATTTATTCAGGCAAAGCATACTAGCCCCTCCTCTTCAAAGACTGGGCTTGCAACTATCACAACCTGATCTTCTTTCATTTGGAGCCTCTACACTTGGTTTCAGCCACAGGGATGTTTTATTCGCCGTTCAAGAATACATCACTGCGACTAAACGATTTTCTTGCTAAATTGCTGTCTCACTATTTTTTTATTTTTTTTCTGCAAACTTGATATCGGTATTTCAAATCAAAATCAAGTTACAAAAAAAAATTGTAGGAATGACGCAATGCTGAAAGTTTAGGGCAAATTCACCTTATAATCGGCCAATCCCCTTATTTGGGTACGAGCCATTTGCACAGGGAAACAACAACAACAACAACAACAACAACAGCTTCTTATGGCATCACCCGTTCGTCTCCCATTATCGTTTGTAGCCACCGGTGGCACATACCCGAAAAAGCGGCCCTTAGAATATCCGCTGGGTGGCGGTGCTTCTATACGATGAGCACATGATGAAAAGAATCATGAGAGGGTGGTACTTGTACTATATGCTAAAGAATGCAAATGGTATGACACTAGGGGGCGTTACTTGTAGAAAAAAGGGATTGACGTCAAACATACGAAAGGAAAGAAATACTATCGTGTGTTCTTCGGCGGCGCCGTACGCCAGAGGGCGCTTGTAGTACAATGAAAAGTGACGACTAAAGGTAACAGGAATGCAGCAGTCATGAAAAATAGGGCACTGTGGAATTACAATTGGTATGATGTTGTGAGAGGAATATGGAAAGGGGTCATGGTTCCTGGGCTGACGTTCGGCAATGCGGTCTTGTGCATGAGATCAGAAGTTCAAGCAAAATTAGAAATTAAGCAACGTGGAATAGGTAGGCTTGCTTTAGGAGCTCACGGGAATACACCAAATCAGGGAGTACAAGGTGATATGGGATGGACATCATTTGAGAGCAGGGAAGCTAGCAGCAAGATAAAATTTGAGAAGCGATTGAGAGAAATGGGGGAAGAGCGTTGGACTAGGAAGGTTTTAAGCTACTTGTACATGAAGAATGTCGATACAAACTGGAGGAAGCGAACCAGGAAGTTGACTGGTAAATACTTAGAAAACAGCAGGTGGTCAAACCAAAAAGAACTATCGGTTAAGAAGAAAGTGAAGGAAACGGAGACTGACATGTGGAGAATGGGCATGATAAAGAAGTCCGCACTAGAGATCTATCGAACGTTTAAGCAGGAAATTGCCAAGGAAAAGATCTATGATAATACTCGGGGTAGTTCTCTACTGTTTGAGGCCAGAACGGGAGTTCTGCGAACCAAGACATATCGGGCCAAATACGAAGGGGTAGACACAGTATGCAGTGCGTGTGGAGAGGAAGAAGAAACTGCCGAACACTTGATAATGTTCTGTAAAGGGCTTCACCCTATAGTTCAGGATGATGGCGCAGAGTTTTTCAAAGCACTGGGGTTTAGGGACCGGGAGGGCAAAATAAACTTTAAGCGGATAGACTTAACTAGAAGGAGGTTATCTGATTGGTGGCTAAAGTCAAGGCACGAGGGAAAATTAAACTCTTCACTGCAAAGTACGAATCCTCAAACTCTTTTTTTTAAGAAAAAATATATAGTTTTTGGTTCATTAGGTATTACGGCTTGGTGGCGCTAGCCACCGCCCAATCTAAAGGGTACAGCCATATCCATCCATCCATCCATCCATCCATCCATCCAAGTGCTAGGTGGCGCTAGCCGCTGCCCGATCTAAAGGGTACAGCCACATCCATCCATCCATCCAACCATCCATGATAATGTTCTGTAGAGGGCTTCACCCTATAGTTCAGGATGATGGCGCAGAGTTTTTCAAAGCACTGGGGTTTAGGGACAGGGAGAGCAAAAAAGACTTTAAGCGGGTAGAATTAACTAGAAGGAGGTTATCTGATTGGTGGCTAAAGTTAAGGCACGAGTGTAAATTAAACCCTTCACTGCAAAGTACGACTCTTCAACCTCACTATTTAAAGGAAAAAAAAAGATAAGTCTAGTGGTTAGTTCACTAAGTATTACTGCTAGGTGGCGTTAGCCACCGCCCGATCTAAAGGGTACAGCCACATTCAACCATCCATCCATCCATCCATACAGCACCGTTTTTGCGCGCGCGTGCATTCAGAGGCTCGGCAATCGAGGATAGACAAGGCTGCTGAGCGGCGGGTGCGCGAGGCAGAATCGCGCCGCGAAGCTGCGTGGCGGCGCTGTGAGGACCCTGCAGTTGAGGCCCCTGCAGTACGACAACGGGAGGCCGAAATGGCAGGAGCGTGCGGACCCAGCTTCGCCCTACTCTCCATCATTCACCCCGTGGATATGCCGTCATTTTTTTTAAAGGCGAAAGCCTCATAGTAGGCTTGCGCGAATATTTGACTAATTAGTAGAGTATTCCAATCAGCTTCCATTTAAATTCAAATTATTGAAAATTTCGAAGTATTCGCTATGAACGAAAATAAGTGTGCATTATTACGCAATTAGCTGCCTGTAAAGATGGTTTCGTTTTTCTGCAGTGTAGAAGTGCTAAGCCGTGAAAACAGCCACTTAAAAAAAGATTGCTCTGCTGTGAAGCCTTAGTTCACACAGAGGCTTTGCAACACTTTGTGAGCGTGATCAGAAAACGTTGCCAATCCGTAGTCGAGGCTCCCAAGAACACGCGAGCGCAGCACGCAGCCTGCAATTCGCAATAAATTTTCACTCTGCTAAAAATTGTTCTCTTATCTCGGCAAATGACGCCAAAAGCTCAAAGATCATTTGTTAAAGCCATTGTATAAGCCATTGCTTTATTTGAGCATGGCGCGCTCGGTCGTTACTGGGGCCGCCGCGGGAGGCCACCACTAGTCCAAGCGTACGGGCGCAATATTCGAAGAAAGAAGTGTTCGAAGTGACGAGGCGTACGTGGCGTATTTTCTTTCCCCGTGCCATCCCTGCTTAACTTCCAGCGCTTTCATCAGTACGCGAATAGAAAATGCAATTTGCAGCATGCGACAAATCTTTGAAACTCCGCTCGTACCGGACGGATTGTCAAAATTTTTGTGACGTTGATTTTATGAGTAAGTAAGCTTTGATGAATTCATTGTATGGCTACTTGAAAAAATGTTGCAAGGCTATTTTAAATGAATATATTACCCTCAAATCAATTCATCATTTTTAAGCTTAAAATCTTCGTATGATGGTTTATATGCTCGAAATAAAACAAATGTTCAGTGCTATGTATTTTACGGGCTATCACTCGCATCCTACTAAAAGTCAGATCCTGCTACTACTTGAAGTTGTTTCAACATTGTTTAAACAAAAAAGAGCATTTGCATAGAGGCCTTATTTCAATTTTTTAAAATGATATTGTGCAGGCAAGTTATTCCATAATAAAAGTGCCCATTTTTTAACATGTCATACATACTATTCGATTCGAAATTGTTCGACTAAAATCACTATTCGCTTCAAACCGAAAATTCACTATTCGCACAAGCCTATATTATAGGCTTTCGCCTATAACATATCAAAGGCGAAATAACACGTCAAACGGAAATGTAACTGTCATTGTCGACATATGTAAAAAAAAAATTGATCCGTATCTGCATATTAATCTGCAAATGTCGCCGAAAGACGATAGTCTTGCGTGTGGAGAGAGTGAACAAAACATTTATTTGATGTTTTGCGAAAGAAAATCGGTGAATGATGTCGTGGAGGCGCTGCGTTAGAGTGCCTCAAGCGTGCGGCAGAAGTGAACGAACGCATCAAATCACGTCACACGTGAGACATGAGCGCCATCTGGCAGTTTTCTTGGAAAACGATTCGCATGGCTCTGAGACGAGTGCGCGTGCCCGTCTCAGAGGTGATAAGGTGCAGAACGCAAGGCGACTGGTATGTGCCACCACCGTCACGTCTTTGCAAAGCATTGGAAATACTTGCCTATTTGTGCAAGCGTTCCATGGTCAGCGCACCGTGATAAGCGCTGCGGTCCTTAAAATTACTTATGTATGCCTTTTCTAGTAGAAGACGCACATGCAGAATATATACGCGCTGTTATGGTTCCCCAGACATGCGCAATAATTGCTTTTTAATTGACAATCGCACAATTATGCGAGAAGTCAATCAATGAGCAAGCACTGAGAGGGAAAGTACAGGAATTCAGAGTCTCGCTTAAGAACAGGTACTCGGCTCTTAGTGAGGAAACCAACCTTAGCGTAGATACAATGAATGATAATCTGACGAGTATCATTACGGAGTGTGCAGTGGAAGTTGGAGGCAGGGTAGTTAAACAGGACACTGGCAAGCTTTCCCAGGAAACGAGGAATCTCATTAAGAAGCGTCAAATCATGAAAGTGTCAAGTACAACAGACAAAATAGAACTGGCAGAGCTTTCGAAGTTGATTAATAGACGTAAAATATGCAATGTAAGAAGGTATAACATGGAGGGAATTGAACATGCTCTGAAAAACAGAGGAAGCGTCAAAGCAGTGAAGAGTAAACTTTGGATAGGCAAAAGTCGGATGTATGCACTAAGGGACAAAGAAGGCAAAATAACTACCAATATGGATAGGATAGGTAAAATAGCGGAGGATCTTTACAGAGATCTGTACAGTAGCCGAGACAACCACGACCTTAATACTATAAGAACTAGGAGTAACCCAGATGACACCCCACCAGTAATGATAGAAGTCAGAAAAGCTTTGGAGAGCATGCAAAGAGGCAAAGCTGCTGGTGAGGATCAGGTAACATCAGATCTGCTGAAAGATGGAGGACAGATTGTGTTAGAAAAACTAGCCACCCTATTTACGAGGTGTCTCCTGACGGCAAGAGTACCAGAGCCTTGGAAGAACGCTAACATCATCGTAATACATAAGAAAGGAGATGACAAGGACTTGAAGAATTACAGGCCGATCAGCTTGCTCTCCGTAGTATACAAGCTATATACAAGGTAATTGCTAACGGAGTAAAGAAAACATTAGAATTCAATCAACCAAAGGAACAAGCAGGATTTCGAACAGGCTACTGAACAATCGACCACATTCATACTATCAATCAGGTAATAGAGAAATGCTCAGAGTATAACCAACCACTATACATAGCCTTCATAGGTTACGGGGAGGCATTTGATTCAGTAGAAATATTATCCGTCTTGCAGACACTGTGGAATCAGGGCATAGATGAAGTACATATTAACATCCTGGAAGAAATCTACAGGGGATCAACTGCTACCATAGTGCTTTGTTAAGAAAGCAACAGAATACCAATCAAGAAGGGTGTAAGGCAAGGGGACACAATCTCCCCTATGCTATTTACTGCGTGCTTACAGGAGGTTTTCAGAAGAATAGAATGGGAACAGTTAGGGATAAGAGTTAATGGAGAGTACCTTAGTAACCTGCGCTTCGCCGATGACATTGCATTGCTGAGTAACTCAGGGGATGAATTGCAACTCATGATTAAGGAGTTAGACAAGAAGAGCACAAAGGTGGGTCTTAAAATTAATCTGCAGAAAACGAAAGTAATGTACAACAATTTCGGAAGAGAACAGCGCTTCGAGATAGGTAATCGTGCACTTCAAGTTGTAAAAGACTATGTCTACTTAAGGTAGGTAACAACCGCAGAGCCAAACCTCGAGATGGAAGTAACTAGAAGAATAAGAATGAGGTGGAGCACGTTTGGCAAGCACTCTCAAATTATGACAGCCAGATTGCCACTATCCCTCAAGAGGAAGGTATAAACAGCTCTATCTTGCCGGTACTCAGCTACGGAACAGAAACCTGGAGACTTACAAAGAGGGTTCAGCTTAAATTGAGGACGACGCAGCGAGCAACGGGAAGAAAAATGGTAGGTGTAACATTAAGAGACAAGAAGAGAGCAGAGTAGATTAGGGAACAAACGGGGGCTAAGGATATCATAGTTGAAATCAAGAAGAGGAAATGGAGATGGGCCGGGCATGTAGTGCGTAGAC